>NC_043702.1:110468145-110471461 GCF_006229205.1 Suricata suricatta
TTATTTTAAAGTAAGATAAGAGCATTAAATCATTTTAAAGAGGGAAGTGCCATGATCAGGACTTAGTTTAGAAGTTTAGAAGGATTACTCTTAAGATATGCCTTGGAAATGTTAAAGAATAAAGTGAAATGATCAGATTTTCCTTTTAGAAAGAATCACTTGTCTAAAAGGAGCTTAACAGAGGCCTAGAGGTATCCAAGGAGGACACCAATTTAAGGGTGTGAAATAAAAGACTGACAAGATGAGATATACATTTTGAAGGAATTAGTCCTCCGAAGAAGTTCAAAAAGGTACAAATGGACAAGTGGAGAGCCAGAGGAAACTTAGACTCAGAGTAAGCGCTAAAGCCTCCACCATGGCCTCCACCCGCTTCATCTGCCAGTGCTGCAGGCAGCCACTGAAGCTGAGTCCCTCCATGGAGACCTCCAGTCTTGAGATCGCCCAAGAACCTGCAGCTTCCACACTCTCAGAGCCACAGGAGGCAGGCGAAACCCTGAAGAGAGGCCCTGCCTCCGAGGCAGAGACAGATAGTGAAACGCTGCAGGATAGCACCTCCTGCTCCACCCTCTCTGGTGATGAGGACAACGGCAAGATGCCCAGGGACAGTCCTAGAAACTTCGTCTTACTTGGAGAGTTTGCCCCTAGAAGTATGCTCAGTAGTGTCCAGAAGACTGCTGGGGACATTTTTGACATCCTGACTGGTGAAAGAGATGTGGACCACCCCTGTGTGAGGACTGTACTGACCAGCTTTTAGAGGAACTGGACGCCCAACTCTGTCTCACAGAAGCGGAGAAGAGGAACTACAAACACTGGAGGAGGAGAAGACATGAGGAGGAGCTGGAGACACTGCAGGGGGAGTTGGAGGGCCTGAGGCTTGAGGAGGCAAGGCTGGCTCAGGAGCTGGAGGAGGTGGAGAAGAACCGAGAAAGAGTGGCAGAGGATCTCGAGGCAGCCCAAGCAGAGACTCGAATGCTGGACCAGCAGGACGTGCAGTACTGGAGGGACTACAGTAACTTACAATGGCAGCACCTGGACCTGCAGGATGAGCTGACCAGCAGGAGGAACCAGCGAGTTCACGTCCAGATGCAGCAGGACCGGCTGCAGAAGACCAGCATCTTCAGGGCCACCTTTGAGATCAGGCATGATGGCCCTGTGGGCATCATCAATAGCTCCAGATTGGACTCCCTCCCCACTGTTCCTGTGAGCTGGAATGAGATCAACATGGCCTGGGGACACACAGCCTTGCTGCTTCACGCCCTGTCCAACAAGATTGGGCTGCAGTTTCAGAGGTACCGACTCTTCCCCTGTGGAAACCGGTCCTATCTGAAGTCTTTAACTGGTCACACCATGGAGCTGCCATTGTTTTGCATCCCAGGGCAGAGGGCTTGCTTGGATGTCAAATTTGACCTCGCAATGATGGCTTTTCTGGACTGCATGCAGCAGTTCAAGGAAGAGGCTGAGAAAGGTGAGTGGGGAATCTGTCTGCCCTGCAAGATTCACATGGAGAATGGCCTGATGGAAGACCCCGGAAGCACTGATGAGTCCTATTCCATCAGAACCCGCTTGAACACGGAGGAGCAGTGGACAAAGGCACTCAAGCTCATGCTTAAAAATTTTAAGTGTAGTCTTGCTTGGGTCTCTTTAAAATATTGTCAAAAATAACTTTTTCTCCTATGAGGCAGAATTTATTGCTTTAAACCATTTGTGAACATATCAGAAATTGTAAAATTGAAAGAGATAACATGCTAATTTTAAAAATTATATTACTCCTGCAAAAAAGTTTCATCAGGGACACCTGTGACTTGGACTCCAGTCATAATCTTACGGTTCATGGGTTCAAGGCTCATATCGGGCTCTGTGCTGACAGCTCGGAGTCCAGAGCCTGTTTCATAAGTGTCTGCATCACTAATGTATGTAGTGGGACTTTGCGGGGACTGTGAATAGTCAAAGATCAGTTTTTGCTGCCACATATGGTGTAAACCCCCTCCTTCATCCCTGAGAAACTTTGAATAAACTTTTATACATTCTTTAATGACTTAAAGTGAGAAGTGTGTCATATTGGGCTGTGCCATTATTGAGACTGACCTGGTGGGATGTGTGGCCAAGGAGGATGGTGACATCTTGGCTGATAGGTCAATCCAATCATCAGTTAAGAGTGGTCAGGTAAGAGGGAGGAGCCAAGATGGAGGAGAGGAAGGGAGCTCTGTAAACTCTGTCCGCCCCATTTATTGAACCGAGAAGGATATTACTCTCATCTGCGAGAGTGGAAGGAGAAAATACGGACTCCAGAAAGAATAGAACCTCAAGGATACCTGAGTGAGTGAGGGCAAACGGGAGAGATCTGAAAACAGGCCAGGCCGGGACGGGCAAGGGAGACAAGATCCCCAGCCCAACGTGGGGAAAGCGCGCAGAGCCCGAGAGACAAAGGGAAGAGACAGGGGAGTGGGCTTCCCGGCGCGAGAAGCGGCCAGAGCGCGGCTGCGCCAGGGGTGCGGACTTCCCTGCGAGAAGCTGTCGGGGCTGCGGCTGCGCCAGGGGCGAACAATTTGAACTTGGTTTTGGGAACGGGACCACTGACCGCATTTCCACGGCACACCTCGCCCCCTGCACGGACTGCGCGAATCCCGGGTGCCCACAGGGAAAAATAGGGCCCACACCTACGCGACCCACGACAAGGAGTCAGTGGCGGGTGGAGGCCTGGGCACACGCTTAGACTGCAGGAGGTCCCAGCTCATTTCCAGCAGCGCACAGCACCTTGAGCAACAGCTATCGGAAACCAAGAGAGACTCAGCTATGTTTTTTTTTTTCTCCTTTACCCCATTGCAATCTCGATCCTGGCTGGGGGTGGGGAATCTGCAATTGAGTCTGTGAAGGTGCGAACTTCACCTCCTGCTGCTCTTTTCGCCTCAGGCAGGGGCAGAGCCTCTGAGAACAGCCTCCAAGACCTACCACATCAAACCACGCCCACCTACCAGGGGGAGCTGCTGCTGTTATTTTTTTTAATAAAAAAATTTTTTTTCTTCACTTGTTTCATACTTATTTCTTTGTCATTATTACCTCTTTTTTCTTTTTCTTTACTCAAGTTTTTTAAATTTTACTCCTTATTTTCCTTTCATCTTTCTCCCTTACTTTCTCACCTTCTTGCAAACCAGATATATTCTCCTGTATCTCATCCTTACCTCTTCCCTAAACTGGTCATACACTTCTAAACGGTCTACTGTCCTTTGTTGTCTCCGACCCCCTTTTATATATATATTTTTTCTTTTCTTCTTTCTCTTTTCTTTTTATTTTCTCTTCTTCTCTTCTTTTCGTCTCT
>NC_043702.1:110471561-110472858 GCF_006229205.1 Suricata suricatta
TACTGCAACTAGAAAGGAAGCAGCAAGAGCACCCCAAACCCAGCAGAAGAAAAGAAATAATAAAGATCAGGGCAGAAATAAACAATATAGAATCCAAAAGGACAGTCGAGCAGATTAATGAAACCAAGAGTTGATTCTTCAAAAAAATAAACAAAATCAATAAACCTCTAGCCAGGCTCCTCAGAAAAAAAAAAGAGCACTCAGATAGACAAAATCATGAATGAAGAAGAATCTATTACAACCAATCCCTTAGAAATACAAGCAATCAGGTTAGCTTCCTGGGTCTCGGTCGTTTGCTTCTGCGTTTGCCAGCTAGCTCTTACCCTGTGACGCCCAAGCAGGCTACAACTTCCTTCTTAGCTTCGCGTGTAGCCGCGTTGTTTCGACTCTGCCACCATGTTCGAGGCGCGCTTGGTCCAGGGCTCCATCCTGAAGAAGGTGCTAGAGGCGCTTAAGGATTTCATCAACGAGGCCTGCTGGGACATAAGCTCGAGCGGCATAAACTTGCAGAGCATGGACTCCTCCCATGTCTCACTGGTGCAGCTCACCCTCCGTTCCGAGGGCTTCGACACCTACCGCTGCGACCGCAACTTGGCCATGAGTGTGAACCTAACCAGCATGTCTAAAATACTGAAATGTGCTGGCAATGAAGACCTCATTACACTAAGTGCTGAAGATAATGCAGACACCCTGGCACTTGTATTCGAAGCTCCAAATCAAGAAAAGGTTTCAGACTATGAAATGAAGTTAATGGATTTAGATGTTGAACAACTTGGAATTCCAGAACAAGAGTATAGCTGTGTAGTATAGCCTTCTGGTGAATTTGCACGTATATGCCAAGATCTCAGTCATAGTGGAGATGCTGTTGTTATTTCCTGTGCAAAAGATGGAGTGAAGTTTTCTGCAAGCGGAGAACTCGGAAATGGAAATATTAAGTTGTCACGAACAAGTAATGTCGATAAAGAGGAGGAAGCTGTTACCATAGAGATGAATGAGCCAGTTCAGCTAACTTTTGCACTGAGATACCTAAACTTCTTTACAAAAGCCACTCCACTGTCTCCTACTGTAACACTCAGTATGTCTGCAGATGTACCCCTTGTTGTAGAGTATAAAATTGCAGATATGGGACACTTAAAGTACTATTTGGCTCCCAAGATCGAGGATGAAGAAGCTTCTTAGGCATTCTTAAAATCCAAGAAAATAAAATTAAGCTCTTTGAGAACTGCTTCTGAGATGCCAGCATGTACTTAAGTCTCTCCTGTCACCAAATTTGTACCTCTCAGTACATATGTAGATA
>NC_043702.1:110472958-110498989 GCF_006229205.1 Suricata suricatta
CTCTCCGGTAGCAGGAGACAAATCTCCCACGGGAAAGAGAACCTCTCTGTACCAGGAGGCATATTTATGACCAGAGTTGGGGAACTCAGAGCCAAGGCCATATAATAAAATATGTTAATATTCACCGATTTTTCTACTCCAAGCCCAAACCCTTCTGCCTTGTCAATTCTTCACAAATTAATTGTTTCTTTTTCGAAAAGATCTGAAAACTTACTGCCCTGGTCACTTCTTTGAGTCTCCTATTTTTATGGGGTTCCTGTGTGTATGCACTAAAATTAAATTTGTTTTTCTACTGTGAATCTGTCTTACCTCAACTTAATTACCAGCCCAGTGGAAGATCCTAGGAAGGAAGAAGGAAAACTTTTACCCCTACAACATATGTACTTCATGTACCCCTGGGAGCTACCTTGGGAAAAATGAGCTTAGAATTCAGGCTCAAATGCCATGTTAATAGAGAAGCAGAAGAAGGGCATGTCTCTTAGGGGAGAGTGAATGATTTTTAGGGATGCTGACTGCTCCCTCAGAGCGCCAGATGGCAGGTGGGATGCTGGTCTGGGTGTGGTGAGAACTTGTAGTGTCCTATGATGTGATTAGAGGGCTCAGTCCTCCCAGGATGATGAAACTCCCAGGGAGGTGATCCCTTTGGCAGAATCTGTCCTTAGGCAGAGTTCAGAGAAAGCTTTTCCATGCATTTGCTGTTTTTCAAGTGCCTGCAGTTCAAAACCATCGATATGGCTCAGTGGCATGTTGTGGGGTGGCACAGGCTCCCACAGGCCACGGCAGGCCTTGTCGCCCAAGTCAGGGGCTGAGCTTCTGTGGCAGAGCAGTGGGACCCGGACAATGTCAGCTGGAGAAGAGGCCAGACAGGGCTCGCACCTTTACAGATCCTTCAAGCTCTGCCAGAGGCAGAGGCCTTTCCATGGAGTCAGGCTCCTTGAAGGGACAAAGTGTCATTTCTCAGCAAGTCAACTTCCCGAGAGCAGTAGTTAATGCTTAGCTAGTGCTTAATCTTTGTCCAGCATTATTTAAGCTTATTCTGCACATTAACTCATTAAATCTCCATTAAGTCTGTGAGGCCGCTGCTATTTTTATCTGCATTTTTATAAATGAGTTCTCTGAGGCTCAGAGAACTTTAAGTAACTTTAGTAAAGTCACAGAGCAAGTGGGGGAGACTACCCTCATTCTCGGAGGCTGGATGGTAGTTAAGGGGGTCTGAATGTGCCACCCCAAAATGCCATTTTGGTAGAAGGAATATTTGGAGCTGAAGGCAACTGAGAATCAAGAGATGCAGGAACAATTCTCTGCCCTCCCCCTTATCTGCCCCAAAGCAGGACAAAGCTTTCCCTTTGGGAAGTTTCCCTCAGTATCAGGAAGAGGAGAACAACTCTTACCACCAGAAATGGAAGAGGATTTTCATGAATAAACCTTATTAAAATAACCGCTGTCCTCCACTAGTTCCCCATATATTTCCTAGTCACTGCAACTTTATCATTCCCCAAGGCCTAAACCCTTCCCTTTGGTACAGAAAATCTCGAATCTAACCACTTCTTCTTTTCCGTGAACTCTCTAGCACATAACTATAAACGATCCATCTTTTGTTAGTTTAATTTGCAGGCCCTCAGAAACTGAACAAAAAAGAGTAGAGAACAGTTTTTCTCCCCTTCCAGTAGTAATGGGAGTCTAAATGACAAAGGGATGGGGCGGGTCACAAACCATGGGGCAGCCCTGAGATTTGGACACCTAGCTCCCTGGATCCCAAGCCCCTGGGAAAGCACTTTGGTGACTGAAAACAACCACAAAGTAAAACATACAGCAAACATAACTGAAAAACAACCCCCCCCCCCCAAACTCCCCCAGATTTTGTTTCTCAGCCCTGGTTTCTCATGTCAGGGGTGGAGAATGTCTCTGCAGACATCAAAGGGGATTCAGCTCCAGACCTACACCCTTCGGAATCCCTTCCTTCCTGATGGGGCTGGGGCTCCTGGAACCCAACACCCAAGACCCAAGCCCACACCAGGTTTAGGAGATCCCTTCTCTGGCCCTCCTGGGGCCTCAGGCTGTCCCAGAATTGGCATGTCACTGTGTTCTTAGCCGGTTGCCTGGCCTGGATGTGAATTCTTTTGTCTTGCCTGTCTCCTGCCCCAGGGCATCTCTGATGGATGTCTGACCGATGTTCTGGACAGCAGTCACTGCTGACGCAGGATGTGGACGACACCTGTAAGTCATTACCCAACAGTGACTGACTGAACTCGCTCTTACATAAATGAGACAGTGGCCATTCTAGAGTTCCAGACCAGGGCTTTCAAAGGGTGTGGTTGCCAGACCTGTAGCAGTAGATCAGCTGGGAACCTGTTAGAAATTATCAGGCTCATCTCTAGGTTTTCTGAATCAGAAACACAGGTGAGGCCTTCAAGTCTTGCTTAAAAAGCCCTTCAAGGGGCGCCTGGGTGACTCAGTCGGTTGAGTGCTGACTTCGGCTCAGGTCATGATCTCGCAGTTTATGAGTTTGAACCCTGCATCGGGCTCTGTGCTGACAGCTCAGAGCCTGGAGCCTGCTTCCGATTCTGTGTCTCCCTCTCTGTTTTTCCCCCACTCATGTTCTGTCTCTCAAAAATAAATAAACATTAAAAAAAAAAGCCCTTCAAGGGAGGTTGATTAATGCTGCACAGAACCCCTAACCCAGTTCAGGCTCAGCAGACTGGGGCCTGTGGGCCCAACGCAGTCTGCCACCTGCTTTCATACAACTAAAAATGGTTTTTACAATTTCAAACGGTTGGGGGACGAAATCTAAGGAAGAATGACATTTTGAAGATATGTGAAAAATTATTTTATTTGTTGAAAAAATATTTTAAGTTCATATTTCAATGACCATAAATAAAGTTTTCTTGGAACACAGCCACGCCCATTTATTGACATTTACGTATTGACTCTGGCTGCTTTTAGGCTATCATGGCAGAACTGTGGCAGAGACTATGAAGCCGAACACATTTACTATGTGGCCCTTTGGAGAAAAGTTTGCTGACCCCCGCTCTAAGCAAAACTGTTTTTGAAATCAGCAGCGTTTGGCGAAGTGATTGTCAGCTGCCCCCAAGCAGATGAGTTCCAGGGGGGAAGCCGGCATCCCATGGATGTAGAATCCATTTCTGTGCCATGTAGTTCAATTAGTTTGTCTCTAAAAGATCTTAAAAATGGCACTCAGACTTAGAAAAGTTCCCAAAGGCCCAACCAGTCTCATATCCAAATACATAAGTCTGTTTTTCACAGCCCTAAACTTCTGCCTCCAGTGTTGGAAGCTTTGCCAGGTATGCCCAGCAGGTATGCTTCATCCATGCCTCGTAGGGCAAATCTAGGCAAGGAGTTTGATTGTCCTTGGCTAATTCAAAGTGACCTGGCAAGAAGACGAATGAGGACCGACATTCTGAAGTCAGAAGTCTCTGGGTTAAGCTTACCTTGAGCTAGGACTCACACTTGGCTGACAGTGAAAGCCACATGCAGAAGCTGCATTTACTGGCCGCACATGAAGAAGGTCTACAAAACGCCAATCAGTTCTGTCTGTAGCTTTTGGGATAAGATGTAGAGTCCTGTCCGGGGATGCCTGGGTGGCTCAGTCAGTTAAGCAGCATCCCACTTCAGCTCAGGTCATGATCTGGTGGTCTGTGAGCTCAAGCCCTGCATTGGCCTGTCTGCTAGCAGCACAGAGCCTGCTCTGGATCTTCTCTCCCCCTCTGTCTGTCCCTTCCCCACTCATGATCTCTCTACAAAATAAACATTTAAAAGAAGAAGAAGTAGAGTCCTAAGAAATGAAGCTAGACAGGTGGCTGGATCTTTGAGGACCCTGTAGAACACTCCATGGAAACTGGGAGTTGTCTGGTATATGTAGAACTAAGAATCATGACCGTGTTTTAAAAATGGGGGAGTCACATCTCCTTAATGACAGGTTGTATTAGGTTCAAGGGATATAAAATAATGCTCTTGCCCATAAAAAAACATGGTCTAGTGGAAGAAACATAGGTAAAGAAAAATTTTTAACACATTAAATTTTGGATTAATGTTAGGATCTTGGAAGTTTGTGAATCCAAGAGCTAGACACCTTAACTATGGACGTGCACTTCCCAAACACCCCCCAATCTCCTACAGAGGCGTGGACTCAGGAGGACTGAGGAGGGGCACCATCTGGGGTGGCTGAATTTGGGGGAGGGCTTCCTCATCAGGTGGGGCCTTGGATGCAGGTAGTGAAAGGATTCACCCAAGACAGAGCAAAAGACATAGAAGCTTACTGAATACATTGCAAGGGTGCAGAGTGCAGGACAGCAAAGCAGAGGGTGTCTGTGAGGAGGTGGTGGTGACGGGCTACAGTTTACAGGGCAGAGTGAGGATGCGCGGGAAGGTATGGGATCTCCCCTTGTTTGGTTATCTTAGGAACGGTGTGTCGTGAGCACGCTGTGCAGACACACAGATTGTGTCTTTCCACACGGTCACCTCCATTCAGCCTTAAAGCAAAGTGCACCACAATAATAAAGCAGGTCCAGAATTCCAAACTCCAAAACATTTCACCATGTGATTACACTGGCCTCTCACATGGCACACAGAGCAGAACAGAGGCCGATCAGAACCATCAACAGGATAAGGGAGGTCGTAGGGAGTTAATGGACCGAAGTCCGTGGGTGGGTGCGCAGTGGACAGGAGGCCTGGTCCCAACACTCACTGCTTATTACGTTCAAGCAGAATCTCGGTTCTGTTCAGAGATCAGTCAGGGGGAGCCCTCTCTCTCTGCCCTTCCCCACTTGCACTCTGTCTCTCTCTTTCTTTCAAAATCTTTTTAAAAAAAGATTTTACATTATTGGGGCTCTGTTGGTTAAGCATCAGACTCTTGAATTTTGTCTCAGGTCATGATCTCACATTTCCCCACATTTGTCTCTGTGCTGACACCTGTCTCTCTCAAAATAAAAAAATTAACATTTTTAAAAGTTTAAAAAAATGTTCCATTATTATTGCTTATGAGTTCCAAACAGTTAAGCCAGAAACATATCAAGCCTTAACATAATCTGCTACCTCCACCTTGTTGGATGCCAGAGGGAGATGTTGTGGGGTGAGTGGAATGAAGGATGGGGGTCGAGATGTGTTGTACCCAGATTTTAATATCGCCCCCAAAAACCAGAGACCGCCAGGGAGGCCGAATCACGCATGCAAAAGCAAAGGGCTTTATTACGAATTTAGGCCCGGCCGGCCTAAACTCGGGCTCACAGACTTCAACAACACAGTGGATCCACGTGGAGCGAGCCCCGAGCCATGCGGGGGCAGGGCCTTTTATGAGTTTGGGAAGGGGGAGTTACAGGAAATTGTGACACGGGTACAGGGGTCCAATCATTATAGCATAACATCATTGGCAGTAACTTTAACCAATCACAGAGTGGACCCAGGACCCTCACGTAGGGCATGACTAGGACCCTCAGGTAGGGCGTGACTAGCCTTAGCCTCCATCTTTAGGCCCGCCCTCAGAAATGTTAATGGTGTTAGCTGGCCTTTCCTGATTGGGCGTTACAAGGGTGGTCTGAGAAGCTGACACTTAGGCCTCCAAGGTCAGAGTCAGTTTGATTCAGACCTGTCCTTACAGATGTACAGACTTCTGGGCACCAGATAAGTAAATTCTGGGGGTGACATGTATATATGGCGACTACAGTTAACAATACTGTATTATATATTTAAAGTTGCTAAAAGAGTAGATCGTAGAATTTCTCATCACAAGGAAAAAAAACGTTGTAACTATAGAAAGTGGTGGACGGTAACTAAGCTTATTGTGGTGCATTTGCAATAAATACATAACATCAGATCATTACACTGCACACAAGGTCGTAGGTCAATGACGTCTCAATAAAACTGGAATAAATCCCCAAACAGGCCAAGTGCCTCCCTCTATGCTGGTCAAGAATGACCTCACTCACTGCTTTCTGAGTCCATACCTGGCACATACCCTTATTACTGTATTTTCCAAATTCTTTTTTCTTTACCTAGGATATTGGTGATGAGGGAGCGGGAGGCAGGCTGAGGGAAAAAGACAAACTAGCCCCGCCCTCCCTCCCCGCCTGAGGTGGGGCAGGTGTGATACTCTTCCGACACTCCCAGCTACCCCCAAACCGGGAAAGGACAAAAAAACCCACAAATGGTTACACTGATAAGAGCCTCCACCAGGAAAAGGCAATCCCATCAATGCCTAAAGTCCAGGAACTGCCTGCAGTCTCCCAGTTAATGCTTTGCTAGAGGGAAAGACAACCCTAGCTTGACTGGAGCCGGCCTCCCGAGAAAGTCTTTAACATGTGAAAGAGTCTTTGGAAACTCCCTCCTGACTTACCCCTCCACCTTTGGACTCCATAAAAGTCACCCCCCCCCAACACTTCCATTGCAGCTCTTCCTGTCCCTGGGGCCTGTCCCTGTGCTTTTATAAAAATCTTTTTGCACCAAAGACCTCTTCAAGAATTCTTCCTTGGCCATTGGTTCTGGAGAACCTCAAAATCCCCTTGACCCCCAAACTTCGTCAATCAGCATTACCTAGCACGTTCACCTTGACATGGTCAGTGTTGAAGCCAAGATTGGCTCCTTTCACTAAACATTAAAAAAAACCTTCCCCCAGCTTCAATGGTGGCTTTGCAGAGGCTGGTGTGGGACATGTGGGGTCTGTGGGGGGACAGGTTTAAGGGGGGGGCAACCGCAAGGGGAATTTGCACTGTTTCACATTAAAAACTGGTTTCAAGTTTCATTTCATTTTGCTTTTTTAAAAACAGGGTTTTTTGGGTTTTTTTTTTTTTTTTTTTGAGAGAGAAAGAGAGAAAGCAAGTAGGGGGAAGGGAGGGGGGGACAGAAACCTGTGATCAGCCAGACTAGAATTCCCACGTTAAAGCTAGGAGTCAATCCTCTGGGGGACCCCTTCCCCTAAGGGGGGGGCTCACCTAAACCAGGCCTACCTTACTAATAAATTCCTTTTTCATGCCCTCTCTCTGCCTTTAAAATAGTTTTCTTTTCTGCAGCTCAGTGGGCGCTCCCCTCCACTTTCTGGATGGGATGCTGCCGGATTCGCGAGTCATTTCATAATGCCGGTTAAAGCTTCAAATCTTATTTATTTTAATGGATCTGAGGACGACTTGACTCCCAGTCACCTGGGCGGTTTTCCACTGTGTCCAATACCTTCTGGTCACCAGAAAACAAAAGGATGCCAAAGTGGCCGGCACTAAGTTCATCAGTCTGTCTAGGAGCCAAGTAAGGTATTTAAAATGGTCCCGAGACAAGGAAAGGCTCCCCAATTATATTCAAGATCATTGGGTCCCCTGGGCTGCTCATCTCCAGTGGAAGCAAACATTGCAGACTGGAGGTTTTCCCCCCTGCAGGGCACCCAGCTCTGGCCAGTGGGGCTTCTCTGCTCTGAGTGCCAGGCGGGTCTCGGGATCTCAGGGACTCAGGCCAACGACTGAGCACTCAGACTGAGATGTCCACACTGATTTGGAGGCAGTAGTTTTCCAGAGGTTGGAAATTAGCAATAGATTTAACCTCAAAGTCATTTAAGGAATGACTGACCCCGCTTGAATCAGGACTTAAAAGAGCCCTGAGATCTACAGCTGGAGACAGAGAACTTTCTATTTTATTTACGTTTATTTATTTATTTTGAGAGAGAGAGAGAGAGAGAGAGAGTGAGCAGAGGTGGGGCAGACACAGAGGGAAAGAGAATCCCAAGCAGACTCTGCACTGTCAGCACAGAGCCCAAGCTGGGGCTTAAACCCATGAACCATGAGATCATGACCTGAGCTGACATCAAGAGTTGGACGCTTAACTGACTGAGCTGCCCAGATGCCCCTAGAACTTTCTATTTTAAGTGACTCTGCAGCCAGAGGAAAGTACCCACACTACACTTTGAAGTCGGTCTCCCCCAGAACAGAAGAGTGACCACAAGGCCACTCAGAAAATGTCTTCACAGCTGTGCAGAAGTACTACACCCTAAGATTTGGCTTCTCCTACAGAAGGGACTGGGAATTTCCAAATCTCATTTAAAAACCAATTTTAGTGGGGCACCTGGGTGGCTCAGTCAGTTGAGTGTCAGACTCTTGGTTTTGGCTCAGGTCATAATCTCATGGTTCTGTGAGTTCGAGCCCCACACTGGACTCTGCACTGGCAATGAGGAGCCTGCTTGGGATTCTCTCCTCCCCCACCGCTCAGCCCCTCAAAAAGATAAATAAATAAAACTTAAAAAAAATTTTAGTGTAATTAGTCCTGAAGATTAAAGAAAGGGGCAGCTCTAGTCTCTTTTCTACTTCCACCCCTCTCCCCCTACACAGAGAGCCTGGTCTCTCCCTTCTCCACACTCTGGGTAATTTCTTTACGTTTCAACCTGAAAAATCACTCTCTCTGAAAAGTCTTCAGTATGATCACAAAAAAATATTGTAGTTATTCATTATTTTTCCCTTAATTTGATCTGATTTCATGCTTTAAATATCTGGGTTTTGTTATTCATTTCTCTGAACATACTCTGGACACCAAAATCCAAGTCTTTCTGTTATTTAGTTATGACATCTTCTTGGAAGTCTTCACTCATGTTTCTGTATTTCAACAACTACCCTGTTATCCCCAAATGATAGGAATCTATTTGAAAAAGTAAATACAAAGAAGTTGAGAATATGTTCATTGTCTTCATAATGATTCATTCATTTGTGTATTTAATTCACACATGCAATTTTAGTTCATATTGATTCTCCTAATCAAGGGAATGATTATAATAATTAAGATATTGTGGAATAATCAATAATAAATGTATGCACAAAGTGTTTGTGCAGGAAGGGTGGGGGAATAGTCATCCATGCTTGGAGTGGTAGAAGCCAGTTGACTTTGGTTTTAAAGATTAATTTGGCATTTTCCAGTGAATCCAAGTGGGTATTCCCCTACAAAATTTGAGACCCAAAAGGTGGGTATAGTTCCATTTGTTCAAAACTTACTGTGTAACATAAACTCCTAAGAGACAAGGTTATCCACAGCCCGCATGAGAGCCACACACGGGGTTGCCTGATTTAGAAAAAAACTACACACAGTTAAATTTCAGATAACCGACCTCTTTTTTTAAATAAAAGTATGTACCATGCAATGTTTGAAACACAGGATGATACAGATGTGAGTTTTATCTGCAGGTTTATTGGCTCTGTGCCTTTAGAACTTTTATTTGACTTAAAAATTTTTTTAATGTTTATTTATTTTTGAGAGAGAGAGAGACATAGTGCAAATGGGAGAGAGGCAGAGAGATAGAAGGAGACACTGAATCCAAAGCAGGCTCCAGGCTCTGAGCTGTCAGCACAGGGCCTGACATGGGGCTCAAACTCATGAACCGCGAGATCATGACCTGAGCCAAAGTCGGATGCTTAACTGACTGAGTCACTCAGGCGACCCCTTATGTGACCTTTCTTAACCTCGGCTTCCTCATCCATAAACTAGGAATAAGAATAATAAGTATCTTTCAAGATCTTAGTAAATATTGACTATGAATTGTAAGGTCATTATAACTCCCAAATACACAAGAATCATGGATGAAACGGAAGGAGCACAGAACCAAGTTAAGAAGCTGCCTTGACTCTTAAAGGACAAGCAGGATGATGTCATCCCTAGAGGGAGGGACACTCCAGGCATGAAAGAACATGAACAATGACACTGAAATGTTGACAAGATAGTAAAAATAGACCACAAGCAAGAAAAGATGAGCCAGTACATGAAATGTTTGACAAGAAGTGACAAAGACACAGAATGAGGAGAGAAGGCGATGACTTTGAGGGCCAGAACAAGCAGTTGTGGCCTTAAAACGATGTGGCACTAAAGGCAACTATGATACTTAAATTCACAAGATACTGTCCATTTTGTTTTACGATTGAGGCTGGTCACTTTCAGTGGCTGAAAATCCTTTGTTCCCAATTTGGAGCACCCCTTTCTTCCAAAGTATCACAGAAGCTGCATCTAGTCAAGGTAATTCTTGCCCACTGATCCCCCCCCCCCCCCCCCCCCCCCCCCCCCCCCCCCCCCCCCCCCCCCCCCCCCCCCCCCCGCCAACTCAGATTGCGGTGTCCTGTTGACAGAAAATCCTCGTGGGTTCTTTTCCTGAGGGAGGGAGAGAAAGGGCAGGAAAGGGGAGCACATTGACCTAGAAGTCTACACTGTTGATTTGCAAGTGTTAATCTAGTCCTAGTAACTGGAAAGCCATTCTAATACCGTAATTCAGTGCGTAGGATGCCTGGGGATGGCTGAGATCTCTGATCTAGGTGCTGGAGGAGGACTAATACTCACTAAGTGTGTATCTTCTGATAAAAGGCATCAACTAAAGGTAAAGTAACACTTGGGTCTTGTTTTATTTCTGCTACTACAAATTCTCTATTTCTATCCCTCTCTCGACTTCCTTTTCCACTCTCCATCCCTGCTTCCAGAATCCACCTGGGCCATTTGTGCCTTTATGATGATCTGGTTGCCATGGCAGCACCAGGGCTTCAGAGGACCATTCCGGGTGTGTTTTGTAGCTAGCTTTGCTGTGGGCTGATTAGCATTCATGTCAAGGAGACACATACAATGTTCTGTCTACTCTTCTCCAATATTTATGTCTGATTTCCTCTTTGGCTTTTCAGAAGTTTCAGTTACTCCATTAGGAACTTTAAAACTGGAGGGATTTAGGTTTATTGGTAGCCAACTGCTGGGCCATTTCGAAACCTAATGAAGTGGTGTTGGCGCCACCTGGTGGTACTTTCCAATTCTGACATAAATGTCAACAGAGACCCTTGGGTTCTGAACTAGTTGGAGTTCATAGAGTGGAGGAAGCTGCTCCTGATATGGTCCTGTTAGTGGGAACCTTGTTGCCTTTGAGACTTCATCACTTGGGAGAAACTTTCTATGTGATTTAATATCTTTGATACTAAAAGTGTGCTGATCTTTTGACAATAATCTGCTCAGAAGGTCTTCATGTTCTGAAGCACAAAACAGGGATTTTTCAGATGAGGACACTACATCGATTAAATAATCCCCCAGACCCACAGGGGCAGACTCTTCTTTTGAACCTAGGTTTGTCTGATGACAAGGTCCTGCTGTTCCAGGACACCACAGTGTCTGCACCAAGACGTGTGCTCACAAAGTTGAAAGAGGAGGGGTGCAGGTGGAGCGTGATTACTGCACTTTCCGAGGAGGGAGGAGAAAGCCTCAGGGCTGTTACTGCCCATAATGTCCGAGCCGGCGCTTCTCAAACTCTAATGTGCCTAAGAACCACCTGGAGGATCTTGATAAATTGTAGATTCTGACTCAACGGTTCTGGAGACAGCCCTGAACTTCTGCATTTTTAATAAACTCCTAGGTGAGGCTGACCTGGTTGTTTACAGACCACACTTCGGGTCTAGGGTGGACTTCAACTGTGGCTTTGAGCAGGGAGCAATTTCACCCCCCAAAGGACATTGGACCGTGCCTGGAGATGTTTTAGTGTCACTGCTGGGGTGAAGGGACAGTGCTACTGGCTTTGGTAAGCAGAGGTATCCTAGTCTCGTAGGATACCACAGCAGCCTCCACAATACAGAATTACTTGTCCAAATTCCAACTGTGTTCAGATTGAGAAGTCCTGCCCTGGATGTAGCCTCGTGTGACAGCCTGTGTGCCGTGAGCCACTGAGGTCCCCTAACCTGAAGGGAGCTGGCTGGGGAATAGGTGTGAACTGGTTTCTTTAGTTCCCGAAAGGAAACAATTCACACTAGAAATCCCCCATCCATATTTCAGAGGCAAATGAAGAGTGAGTGAGCCTGGAGGGGAGTGGTGAATATGAGCCATGATTAGGAGGACCTTTTGGCCAGTGGAGAACTCTAGGTGTCTTCATTCGGTGCCTCCAGTCAAGGACTAAGCAACACAAAATCAGTGAGTCCAGGGACTGGGAAATTTACTTCTTGTCTCATGTAGGACCAAAACAACTACAATGAAAAGAAAGTTCTTCTTAATGTGATTTATCCCCCAGGACATCTTGATGATGAAATTATGACTGTAAACCTGGCCTAGGGTATCAGCAAACTTTGTCTGTGAAGGGTCAGATGGTAAACATTTTTGGCTCTGCAAGCCATATGGTCTATGTCACAACCACCACCCCGCTATGGTCACACAGGTAAAGAAACGGCGTACCTGCATTCCAGAAGGACTGCATTTCCAAAACTAGGCCAGGGTCAGGTGGCTGGAGGCAGTGGGCTGCTATCTGCTGATCTCCAGTCTAGGTGCTCAAGTGCATCAGACCAGCTGTAGATTCTGTGACAGCTGTGACATAAGCAGGCGCATTTTTATCAGGCCATCTTTGGTTTTATGGGAGAGGGTGGTTTATGCATGGAAACAGGCACTAAAACCAAAATGGTTTCTTGCCTGAGCTGATCATCTTAAAAACACGTAATGGCACAATCCTACAGTCTAGTATCTCGCTCTGAAGTGGACAATGCAGGTCCTCGAATCCATCACCCAGCATTGATTAGCCAATGTGCTCAGCATTACCAAGGCCATGGGGAATCCAAGGAAGGACGGTCACAGTCCATTGTTTTTAAGCATTCTTTTTGTTACCATGGTAATAAGACATAAACACATAACCACAGCAAATTCCAATACCTGTAGAGAATTAAAAGCGCTGGTGACACTTGGTTAAGCATTGAACCTGTGTACTTTCTTCTGTCACCAAATAAATTCCAGTTTATTCAAATACTTAAATGTAAACAAAATGAAACCATAGTGCTGCAAGTAAACACAGGATGGGTATACATCTTTTTATGATTGTGGAGTTGGGAGAAGCTTTCTGTTGAGAACATGAACTCAGAATCCACAAGGAAAAGATCACATAAGAATAAAAAAGGAGCTATGTAAGAAAGTCTGCCATTAACAAGACCAGAAGGAACTGGGCAATTATGTTTAATACATATGGCATACAAAGAGTGAATTACTTAACTTTGTGAGTTCATAAAACAATAGAAAACGATGAATACCATAACAGAAAAGTCATCATTTATAGAAGTACACATTGCCTGTTCATCTTACGCATCTGAGTAGATGCTAAGAAAATAAAAAAGATCTGGACCAAAATCAGTTGGACTCCATCACCTAGGGACATGCCAGCTGCTGTCTTGGTTCCTTGGATCGCATGCCCTCCCCCTGCTCCTTCTGAGGATGGTGCCATCCTGGAACCCACACTGAAAAAAGACACGTGGAGCACCTCTGGTCTCAGCTGGACCCAGCTTTGAGTCATCCTCAGGCCGAGCTTCCCAATGTGTGGGCCACATGGGACTCCTACCCACACGAGGTGACACCAGACTCCCCCAGGGCCCCCAGGCTTCCACACTTAGGTCCTTCTCCTGCTCATGACACAAAACCATAACGATCTTACCCAGCAGGGACTTACTATCCACAGAATTCCCAAGAGCCAGCACGTGTCTTACAGGAAACCCACAGGAGCCAGGAGCCCCATAGAGGAGACTGGGACACCGGGCCTGCCTGTGATGTCCGGCGATGGCCACTGCCCCCCACCCACACTGGGGCTGGTCCGTCTCTCCGCACGTGTGAGGCCAGGTTCTTGACACGCTCTGCAGAGGTCTTGCCAGAGCCCAAGCAGCCGAACTTCTCCTGGGGGGCACAGGTCATGTCCACGAAGCCATCCTCATCCTGGTAGTCCCCGTGGACCTCTGCCATGATCACATTCATGCTGACCAGGCTCTTATTGTTCACCAGCAAGGAAAAGCCTTCAGAGGCCCAGAGGACCAGGCAGCCCCTGGGGGTGGAGGGGAGGCCGGGGGAGGGGGAGGAAGGGGAAACTTTAACCGGGCAGGGACTGGGCCTCTGACACCAGGCCTGACTTGCCTCTGTTTGCCCACTGCAAACATGTCTAGCCAAGGAGCCCACCTCTTCTCTCTTACTTAGTGTCTGGTCCTCAAACTTGACAATGCCCCAGGAGCACCTGCTGAAAATGCAGATTCCTACACTCCATACCCAGAAATCTGATTCTGTTTGCCTGGGAAGCCTCCCAAACAGCTGCGGGACCGACAGAAGAGAGAATTGCTCCCTTTCCTGAAGATTTAAAATACCCTAAGTCCTCCCAGTTGGGCCCAAAGGGTGAGGCCATCCTATTGTTTACTAGGAGACATCCCAACACAAAAATGCTAAGCAAATCAGCTCCTCTTTGTTCTGAAATGAAAGGTCTGTACATCCCCAGATATACAAAGGTGATTACAGTATCTTCCAGCATCTCAGTGTTAAATAGCCTTGGGGTGACAACTTAGAAGGTGGCTGCCTCCAAGTGTGCCCTCAACCCCCCCTCTACCGTCCCTGGCCATCTCTTCCCCCACCTCAAGGAAATGGAGAAGTAGCAATGTTCAATTGGACATGCAGTAAATGTCAAGGTCAGTCTGAGGCCCAGCTCATCCTAGAGTGGAGGACAACGTGACAATGTAGACACCGAGGTAAGGGCTCTGGGCCCCCTGCCACACACCTCCATGTGCTCTGCTTGCAATGGCACGCCCAGCCCACCTACTCGAGCCTCAAAGCTTTGAACTCTGAGGTCCATGTGGCTTTGGGATACTGGTGGCTGGAAACTGATTAATTTTACAACCATATAATCCCTCCCCAAATAACCCTAGAGATTTTAGCTTTGGCAACTGCATGGCTGTCTTTGGGTAAAAAAGAAGTGTTCTGTGATGGTAGGGGGTGGATCTGTGAGTGAGTGTGTCAGTTCTGCAGAGAGCTCTGCTCCTAGAGTCTGTGCCCCGTCTCCTGGCCTTTGCCATACTCCCTTTCCATGGGGGTTATGGCATCCCTTGGGGGAGGAGGCTGTGGGCAGGGAGTTTTGTCTGTTCTTTCACTGCTATAATGACAGAGTCCAGAAAGAACACAGATGGTAACTCATGCTCAACAAACATCCTGGAGCATCAAAGGGGGGATGGAGAGTGGGTCAGGGCTGGTAGAAAGGAGAAGATGAATCTTGTCTGGAATGGAGAAATAGAAGAGCTCTCAGAACTCAAAGTGTTGTTTCCGAGGGAGATGGGGAGATGGGGGAGGGGAGGTCACCCTGTGTTACATCAACATGTTGGGATATAATTCTAACTCTCACTGGGCCAACATAAGCTTCCCTAAGGAAAGGAAATCAGGATGCTCTTAAATTACTCATCAAGACAAACACAACCAAGACCAACACACATTCACAATGAATTCTCCAAGCAGTGAGCAGCTAGGCAGCTTGCAAGGGCTGGCCTCACCGGACATATTCAGCCCTGGGAAACCACCCCCCTTCCCCCCGGTTATACTTACATTACTCTCAAATCATTTTTATTGAATCCATGTGTCAGGTGACACTACTTAATCCTCTGAAGCTTCAAATATAGATCCATTTCTTTTGCTGTGTCTTGAGCCAAGGAAGGAGCATGTTTGGGGCCCTTTCCCTGTTCTCCCTCCCAGAGTCTGAGCAGTGTAGGGAACATTTGCCTTTGGAAGAGGCCCCTGCTCCCCTGGTGCACACACCCTGTAAAGGTACCGTCTCTCCTGGGAAACAGTCTCCCCTGGGTTTTGAACAACACTGAGAGGAAAGGATCTTTTGGTCTAGTTTCAGAGCCAAGACTACTTCTGAAACATCTGAGATGAGCTGGCAGCGCTTGCTCTCTTTAGATTTGTTATCTGTGGGGTTCCCCCAGCTGTTTTACTTGGATTAATTCTCAGAGCATCTTTTCTGGCTACTCCAGATGCTAAATGGTGAGTCACAGAGAAAACTTTTCCCTCTCTTCCGGAATGCCCCCATCCTTAAACCAAACCAACTAACAGAGCAAACAGAAAAAGTGCAGCACATGCCCCCACATGTATGTTGCCACCTACCGGAGGATGCTGAGGACCTGGGTGGCGGTCAGCTCTTGAGGGACCAGGAACTCGGTCTTGTCCAGCGGAGGCAGGAACCTCTCCCTGGGGTAGTGCTCCACCTGTCAAGAGGGTCAGCCCCTAAGGCTGTGACAGAGCTTCCACTGCCTTAGAAACTCAGAACTCGGAGAGACAGTGGGGATTTGTTTTTCATTCTTCTTGTTATTTTGGGGGGGTTTTGTTTGTTCACTTTCTTTCTTCAAGAAACAGAGTATATTCCTTTTCGAAAAACCACAACAGAGTCTTACTGGGATCTTGTTTGGGAGCTTTGCCCAGATTCCAGCAATTTCCTCTTGTCTGGTTGCTGTGAATACTTCAAAGACGAAAGAGTAAGTAAACAGCAAGAGGAGGCTGTATCCTTCCCCCCATCTCTGGGCCAAAACCCAGCTACTCTGAGAACTTGACCTAAACTCTTCCTCTGCTTGAAGGGTCTGAGGCTTTGGGTTTTCTGCGGAGTCTGCATTTTGCTCAACAGCTGTGTCTGTGTCTGACCTAAAAAAAAAAAAAAATCCCACAACCAAGACCTAATTCATTCCCCCAGCTGCTTCCAAACTGCCCGCAGGAGCCTAAAGGAGGCCCTTAGGTAGGGCTGTGTGACATCAGGAGTCTCCAACCCGCCTTCCCCTCCCCTCCCTGGGCTGGAGGAGGTGAGTCCCAAGGACTGATGGAATAGCAGAGGGCCACTGTGTTCATGATCAGATCAAGACATTTATTTGCTGGAGAAATTAGGGTTCATGATAAAAGCAGGGGCGGTGTAATCAAACAGAGTAGGTCCGCACTGAAGACTGCCGAGGTCAGCCAGCCGTTTGTTAAGGACATTCTTGTGCTTCTGTAATGAGCCATCTGAAGGTGGGCCAGGGTTGGGCCACCTGATGCTGAAGTGGGTTGCTTAATCCTCACAACAGACCTTGCCATTTTTCACAGAAAGAAACCTTTGATCAGAAAGGGAAAGGAATTTGCCCAAAGTCACACACTGGTAAGAGGCCATTGAGATTAAAACTTAGAGTTGATACAAGGTAGGGCTACACTCCAGTATATGCTGATGTTTTACCTTCTCTGCAGTAAAGGAGGGATGGAAACCCAGTGACCCTGAAGATCTCCCTGTAAGAGATAAGGAACATCTGTGTGGCTGAGCTGGTTAAGAGGGCTCTTGATGTCAGCTCAGGTCATGATTTCAGGCTCTGCGCTGTGCTCTGTGCTGAACATGGAGCCTGCTTGGGAGTCTCTCTCTCTCTCTCTCTCTCTCTCTCTCTCTCTCTCTCTCTCTCTCTCTCTCCCTCCACCCCCATGCCCCTGGCCCTGTTCCTCTCCCGTGCTGATGCTTTTCTCCAAAAAAGGAAAGAAAAGACCCATAAAGGGTAACCGAACTGGGATCCAATGGCTGGTAAGAGGCATGACCCAGATGGACACGGATCATCTAGGTCCCAGCCTCCAGGGTTTCCCTCCAGACGGGTCAGCTCATTGTCCAGGCAGACCTCTGGGCTCTGAATGAGCGGAGGGTTCACATTCTCTGCACTTGTTTCCCAGCGAAGTCACTCAACAGTGAAGAGTCTTTGGGTGAACGGAGAGTGACAGGAAGGCAGTGGCACATCCTCTAGATTTGCTTCATGAATCAAGAGTGTGAATCTCAGTGCTGTGTTTACTCATCAGGAATGGACATCGAGTGATTCAATGATGGCCTCACTGACAGGTGGCCTCGTCCTCTCTCTCCTCCTCCGGTGCCCTTTAGAAAGGGGCACACAACCTCCCAGGGCTGAACACGCCCTCCCAGGGCTGAGACCCTAGGGAGCAGCTGTGTGCTGCACGTCTCTAGTCCACAGCTTTCAAACGCACAATCTCACTTAAACCTCAGTCGCCTGCTGGGTGGGAAGGGCAGGCAGAACGCACACTTTGCAGGTCCACACCTGGTGAGGGGCACCGAGGTGGGGGCCATCCCAGACCGTCCGGTTCCCAAGAGTGGGCCCCACACCCAGGACCAGCAAAACTGGCTCCCAGCCTGGCCCTCAACTACTGCCTATTTCTGATCTTAGATAAATCACTTCACTTTACTAAGTATGGTTTTTCTTGTTGAAAACTAATTCTTTTTACCTGATTAAAATGGTTTTTTTTACTCTTGCACAGGGGCTAGGTGAGACTTGAATGAACCCAATATATGAGTAGGAGCCTGCACAGGGCCTATCACCAAACCCCCTGCCCCGGGGCTTCCCCCACCCCCACGGTCTGGGAACATGGATGTGCCCTGAGGTCTGAAGGCTGGAGGAGATGGCTCTGGGTTAGAGCCAGGAGAAAAGTCCCAGCTGGTTACTAGGGCTTCGAGATGTTTCCTGACTGAGCTGCATGTGGCTTTCTTGTCTGGACCCTTGAATTATCACTCAAGGAGGCCTACCTCTCAGGATGGAATGGGAGTGGTGGGGGTAATAGAATAAGGGACTTGGGAAGAAAAGAAAATGTGGCACTATTCATAGAGTGCATTGCCATTCAGGAAGAGAGGGGGATAGATCATTTGTCTTTTGTGGAAAAGCTCCTTTTCTGAGGGGAGCAGGGTGTCCGTGGGTGCTGTGTGGCCCCAGGAGCATGATGGCCCCAGTAGGCTAGAAGGTGACGAGAGCCACAGAACGTCGCTGCCACGCGGACTGTGGGGAAGGAGATAGGAACTGCACATGGTAAGTGGCTGGAGAGAATGCAGGCTTGACTTGGGGTCCAGGCTACTGATGTTTTAATAAACAAAACCCAGCTTTATTCTTCTTAAAGCATTACCTGTCTCGCACACAGGGCTTGGGACAGATGAGCTGGCTGATTCAGATCAGTCATTCTGATTCAGATCACCCTACTCTCCTCTGACCTGGGGCCTGGGCAGGGGTCCTGGGAGGAGGGAGAGCTGGTGAGATGAGATGTGGCTGGGGAGGGGGCAGGATGCTTGGAACTGATATTAGGAAGACTTATTTCCCCCCACCTCCCTTAAAATAGCAGCCAGTCAGGCTTCCCTTGACTCTACCAGACATGTAACTGACATGGCAAGAAGAGCTTTGAAAACAGACTTGACACAAGTATGTTACTTCTTCGAGCCTCATGTCATTCCTTAGTGACATGAATATGCTTTTTTGCTCTTCACACGGGGTTGTGTGACGATGAAATGTGAGGGCCTCTGGGGTGTCTGTGTACACATGGGATGGCACAGTGGGGGCTCAGGAAACAATTTCTTTTGCTACCCAAGCCCTGTAGCCTGTAGCCTAGACTGCTCTGCATATACTTCCGGAAACTTCCACACGAGTTACCGGAGCTCACCCTTTCCACTGAGCTCACTGCCTCTCACCTCCTTCAACTGCAGTCTAGAGTCTGTCCCAACATCAATGTGTGCTCTTGGGAGGTCAGCGGGAACACATACAATCACCTCTTCTTAGTCCTTGTTTTATTTGATCTTTGATCCATCAGTATCTTCTGAAAAGTCTCATCTTTTGGATTCTAGGATTCCACTTTTTTGGGATTCTTCTCCCTTTTGTCCCCACTTCTGAAGCTGCAAGTTCTTCTTAAGTCTTCTAAGGAGATAGGTGGACTCTCCATTGGTCCAGAATAAATTCACATTTATTTATGTGAAGAAAAACATTCACAAAACATCTCTATATTTCTTGATCTGGGCCATCTGAGGATTGCATCAAGTACCTGGAAGCCTGTGGAAGAGCAGTGTCTCCCTGAATCACCGTGCTTCCAACCCCAGGGCTGCCCTAAGCCCTTGCTATGTACAAAGTTTAGAGCCCCCAGGGCTGCTGCCCCTTGATCTGGACATTTCTTGCGTCCCACCCCACTCCTCATGCTGCTTTGCATACTTTCCAGGGATGATTTTAACCATTCCTGAGGAGTGAAGTGACTCAGTTTCTTCAATGCGATTAATAACAGGCCTGTGTCTGGGAGAATGTAGATGTTTGGGGCTTAAGGAGGGAGTAGGACAGATCCTAGTGTGGCTGCTCTTATTTATCCTTTCTGTAGACAAGAGTTGTTTCTCAGGAAACATGTGTGGAAAGTCACCACCATATGGAAGTGATTTGTGTGCCCCTCCAAGAAGTGGCTGCTATAGGCTGGAGGGCTTGAGTAGAAGGCAGTCTCCATCAGTGCATCCATTTCAGAGAGGACAGGTTCTGGAGGTGTCCGCAGAAGGTCACCTGACTTCTCCAGGGAAACTTCCCCGGACTTTGGGACTTCATAGCGGCACCAGGGGTAGCCAGATAAGAGATGTGTGACAAAGGGGGCCTCTTGGCTGCAGAGATGCCCAAAACTTTCCATCCTACATAAGACTCACTCTGAATGGGAAGGCGATGCTCACATCCACCAGGTAGAAACTGAAATTCGAATTCACTTCATTCCATTCTATATTCTTCATCAAGTGCACTGTAAATATGCTGCCTACCAGCAAGACATGTTTATTTGATCAACAGATGAAAATATTTTGAAGCAGATCATAAAAAAAAAAAAATAGATGCTTCTGGTTCCCAGTCCCAAATTAGCCACTGAATGATGAAGTCACTTGAGCTCAGAAGTTGCTTAGTTAGCCTGGTACTTTGCTATCCTGTCCTTAGGACAAAAGTAATCAATGATAGCTATTCAATGACTGACTGCAAGACCCTGCCTATCTGTGCAACCTGAGCACCTAGGACAGAGCCTGACATACATTCATGCTCCATAAAGTTAAATGGGTTTATGTGCATGCAAATGGATGACACAGAGAAGTGATCACACAGTGGCACGCAGGAAAGGAAAACTCCTATCCAGACTATGTGTTGGTTACAGTGAGATCAATTTTCCCTTTTTCTAGCAGTGAAATAAAGCCAATGGCATCTGTTGCCATTGGGTGACTGGTTGGCCTCCTTGGAGACTCTGTGGTATTAGGGATCTGGCATCAGTCTCCATTGGGCAATTCGACATTTGGCAACAGTGCAGTGGTAGCTAGGTCTGGTGAGTTGGGATTCATGCTTCTGGGGCTTGTGCCTACTCTCCATCCCACAGAATTGCCCCCATGGATATTCTTTCACATAATAATTGTTCCAATCCTGGGAAAGTAGGTGTTAGTGGCCAAAGTTAACTGGATGACTGGCCACATCATTCTGTCCTTGGTTGTTTAATGCCGCCTTCATGGTAGATCTCTGTTGGCATTCACATGTGTTATAAAGACCTCCACACTTCACACCTATGCCCATAGGTGCATCCTCATGCCTCTTTCATACATGTCCCTGTCCCCATTCTTCAGGTGTTCTTCTTAAAGCTTCTGACCAATCCCCCAGGACCTCTGCCACTGCCCAGGAGTCTGTATTTGTCCCAAGTGAATGACTGGGTGCATTGCCCGAAGCCCTGCCTGGGGACAGAACTGCCCTTCACCACTGACTCCAGAGCATGGGAATAGGGCTGGAGTGTCCTGCACCTTGCACATACACTGAGTCTACACATCTGTGAATTCAGGGCAGCCTTTTCCTTCTTCTGTCAATGGATTGTAAATGACCCTCCTCAACAACAGCCACCAGAGTAAAGGAAGGAAACACATGGACACAACAGTGGCGAGTCACACAGGGGTCTGGGCTACCTGCTATTGCAGTGTTCTGTGCCCTTAGCTCTGTGTATCTAATCTTACCCCTTCAGTTTTATTATGGACTGTTGCTGCTTATGGCTTTGTGGGTCTGACAAAATCTATCTCATAGTGGCCAGGTCTTAATGTCCATGATCAGCTAATGTTAAAAGATGAATCATTCTCTGTTGCAGATGATGCAGCTATGCTTTGGAGCCCTAGGGGTCTAAATTGTGACTCTTTGATTGAGACTTATCATAAACTCAACACAGCATGCATCTTTTTCCATCAAAGATACCATGAGTTCTATCTGGTCATATGGCCCAAGAGGCATAGCTACTTGCTACAGAGTTCTTTCTTGTTGTAGCCACACTCAAACCTGCCAACATGTCTTCTAGTATATTCTCAGGTGCAGAATATGCTGTCTTTAGAACTGAGAAAAGGCAATCAAGCATTTCACTTCCTTCTGCGTAGTGGGAGGTGTGCTTTGCAATAATTTGTTCTTGACTCTTGAAAGGATGTCCCAACATACCCAGACCACGGACTCCCTAAAAGCTGATAGGTTAGGCAGGCACCTGAGTCACTGAAAGATTTATATCTCACCTCTGGAAAGCATAAATGTGCCTCATAAAGGCTTCCAATGTACTTACTACTTCTTGCTCATTTCTGGACAGCATCAAAGCCCCCAGCAATAGTGATGGAACTCCATTGTCCTTATAATTATCCTTTGCTCTTTCGTTCTCCAATGCCTGATACACTAGGTCTCCAGCACACCCCCTTCCACTGCCCACCCCCCCCCCCAGCTCCTTAACACCCCCACAGCTGGGTGTGAGTGCTTCAGCCCTGGCCAGGGCGCTTGGGCAGTGCCACTCAGCATGCTCCCCAGGCTGTTACCTCCACTCATGGAGTCTATCCTGTGTGCATCCTTGGGCTGGGGGTGGAAACTCACATTACCTGTACACAGCAGCTTAATCCATTTCCTCATGTAATCCTTCTGAAAAGAGATGAAATGACACCTGAAGATCAGAAAGTTTAAGTAATTTGCTCGAGAATCCCTCAGCTGGTGAGATGTGAGCCGATGACTATTCCACCAAAACCCATTATGATATGTTTTTCCTTCTAGAATTTTACAAGTTTGCTTAAAATAAAGCCATTGCTGTCAGAGAGAAAACACTTCCTGAAACATTTCCCTGGCAGCTCCAAGCTTTGGGCTTCACATGCACAGAACTTCTATCCCTTTGACAAGGGGTCCCCAAATTTTATTATTATTATTATTATTATTATTATTATTATTATTATTAAGGTATAATCGACACATAACATTGTATCAGTCCCAGGCAGACAACGCAGCAATTTGGGATTTGTATATATTGTGAAATGATCACCAGATAAGTCTAGTTATCACCCATCATCTCATAGACTTAAATTATTTTTTACTTGTGACTCATCATTTTTAAGATCTACTGTCTTGGCAACTTTCAAAGCTACAGTAAGGTAACTATGGTCACTATACTGTATATCACATCCTCAGGACTTACTTGTTTCATAACTGGAGGTTTGGACCTTTTCATCCCCTTTATGCTTTTTGCCCCACTCTGCAACCTCCACCTCTGGCAACACCAACCTGTTCTCTGTAGCCACGTGTTTGGGTGCCTGGGTTACCTTTTTTTTTTTTAAGAGACTACCTGTAAGTGAGATCAAACAATAGTTGTCTTTCTCAGACTTATTCCACTTAGCATAGTGCTCTCAAAGTAAGGAGCCTCTGAGTTTGGATTAAGGACAGACTGTGAGCTAGAGCTCTCTCCACCAGACAGAGTCCATGTCTTCACTACTGCCCACACTGTGAGGCCTCGTGAAGGCCGAGCTGCTCACACAGTGGCCCTGCAGGCTGTTTGCAGATGCTCTGGTGCCAGAGAAGGGACCTGTGGCCCCACCTCACGGGCTCCCAGTCCCCTGCTGGTCAGTGGGTCCCCCTCCCTGACTCAACCACACAGGTGTTAGCACTCACCGGTCTGCTTCACCTCCCTGGCAGGAGGCAATGCAGGGCCTACCAAACCCTTAGAGGAGAGTAGAAAGAAAAGTAAACCTAATGTGGAAGAGAAGGGAGCCCCGAAATGGGAGGGGAAGGACTGCAGGCCTTGCTGGAGGCAGCCAGGAAGGAGTGGGAGCTCGGGCTTGCAAGAGCCGGAAGCACTTCTTGTTTCCAGTTCTGCTGCCCTTGGGGTTGGCCTGGCCCTGACAGAAACATGGCAGTAGTCCTGTGTCTGGGAGGAGCCACCCTTCGGGCATCTTCAGAGGTTGGGGGAGCCTATCCATCACCCCCCAGGAAGGTCTGCAGCCCTGAGGCCCTGGAGTTCACTCAGTCTGAATCCATCACACATTGTCACCTGAGTCAGCTGAATCCTAGCACCTTAATCCTGGAAGCTTCCTTCTTGTCACCGGGTTTCAGTTTCTAACTTTAAAATGGAGACAATTATTTTGGCTTCACAATATACTATATTCATTTTCTCACTCCCAAAATATTTATTAGATACATAACATGTGATGGGCACCCTCCCTGTAGTCTGTCTTGGGGATGCTCCAGGAAAGTCCAAACAAACAAGGTCTCTGAGCACAGGCCACGTACAGCTTGGTGGGGAGGCACACAATGACAGAAAGAAAACACAACTGTGGTGCATGTGGTGAGGGGGTCATGGTGCCCAAGGAGGATCTGTGAGGGAGTCCTGGTTAGTGGGTGCAGAGGCAGGTGGGAGAAGGCTTCCTGAAGAAGCCATATTTGAGCATGTGTTTCAAGAATGAACCAGGTAAAGTGAGGCAGTGGCGGAGGTAGGGGTCGGGGTTAGGGAAGTGTTTGATGCAGAGGGAAGAGCTTGCAGTCAGGAGGGCAGGGGTGCAGAAAGGGGCTGCTGAGCATCAGAACCCATGGGCCCTGCAGATTTTTGTCACAAAGGCAATGTGAACCGGCCTACGCAGAGCATAATGGATTAAGTTTGCTGTTTGAAAAAATGGCTCAGATGGGAATGTGGAGAGTGGCCTGGAGGCACAGCTCTGTAGTGGTTTAAGGCAGCAAAGATGGAAGGCTGGCTCCAAGTGGTCATCGGGCAGATTTACAATCTGGGAGCTTTGGGACCGTTCTTTGGGAAGGAAAATGGAGCAAACTCGGTAACTGATTATACATTTCCAGTGGATGCAATAACAGTTCCTAGGTTTATGGCTGAAGTAACCAGATAACTTGTATTGTCATCGACTGAAATGGAAAACCTGGCTCAGGACCAGGTTGACTTTGGGCTTTTTTGGGGCATGCTGAGATTAGGGTGTCTCTGAGAGGTCCAAGAGGGATCGGAAAGGGAAGTGTTGTTATGTGGGTTTGGGCAGAGCTCTAGATGCACAAGTTAATGCTGAGGAATGTTTATGCTAAATGCGCAGCTGAGGTGGCTGGGGAGGAAACAGGATAAAAAGAGGGCCTTGGGACCAAACCTGAAGCAATTCTACCGATCAAAGATGCACAGAGGAGGGTGAGCCTGCCAGAGAGAGAGAGAGGTGAGCCAATGAAGGCCAGGCAAGGCCAGGCTGCTGTGATGGGAGAGAGGGGTGTTCTCCAGGGAAGTTGTGTGCTCCAGGAAAGAGGATGTGTCCTTGGACGCTGCTCAGGTGAGGAATGACCAATGGGGAAAGTACTTCTTGCTTTGGGCGTGTGCACGTGATTGGAGTCGATCATGGAGTGACGTTTTTGCAGGTTGAATAGAACAGGCCTGGCTTCCTCTCCTCCTCCTCCTCCTCCTCCTCCTCCACCTCTTCCTCCTCCTCCTTTCTTCCCCTCATCCTCCACCTATTCCTCCTCTGCCTTCTTTTTCTTTTTCTTCTCTGTTTCTTTTTCAAGTTTGCTTATTTATTTTGAGAAAGAGAGAATGGGTGAGCAGGGGAGGGGCAGAGAGAGAGAAGAGAATTCCAAGCAGGCTCCACACCATCAGCACAGAGCCATACATGGGGCTCCATCTCATGAACGGTGAGACAGAGACCTGATCTGAGATCAAGAGTTGACACTTAACCAACTGAGCCGCCCAGGTGTCCCTAGACCTAGCTTTTTAAACCCAATCTACCACCTTGAGGTTATCTGCAATAGCCACATAATACTATTATTTACTTAATATTTTAAAAAAATTATTCAAATTTAAAAACATAGATGCATGTATTTTGATAGTTTATTGTCAAATTGGTTTCCATATAACACCCAGTGCTTCTCTCCACAAGTGCCCCCCACCATGACCATCACCCCCTCCCTCCCTCCCCTCCCCCTTCAGTCCATGGTTCGTTTTCAGTATTCAGTAGTCTCCCTTGATCTGTGTCCCTCACTCTCCCCCACTCTCTTTCCCCCTTCCTCTCCCCATGGTCCCCTGCCAGGTCTCTCCTGTTAGACCTATGAATGCAAACATATGGTATCTGTCCTTCTCTGCCTAGCTTACTTCGCTTAGCATGACACCCTCAAGGTCCATCCACTTTGCTACAAATGGCCATATTTCATTCTTCCTCATTGCCATGTAGTACTCCATTGTGTATATATACCACATCTTCTT
>NC_043702.1:110499089-110500689 GCF_006229205.1 Suricata suricatta
GACCTGAGTGATACAATCAAACGGAACAATGTCCGTATCATAGGAGTTCCTGAAGAGGAAGACAAAGACAGAGTGCTTGAAGGCGTGCTAGACCAAATTATACACAAAAATTTCCCCAATCTGGGGAAAGAGAAAGACATTGAAATTCAGGAGACATACTGAACTCCCATAAGACGTAACGTAGACCGACCTTCAGCACGACATATCATAGTGAAACTGGCAAAATATAAAGACAAAGAGAGACTTCTGAAAGCAGTTAGGGATAAAAGGGCCCTAACATACTAAGGGAAACCTATCAGAGTGGTTACAGGCCTATCTAATGAAACTTGGCAGGTCAGGAAGGAATGGCAGGAAATCTTCAATGTGATGAACAGAAAAAACATGCAATCAAGAATCCTTTATCCAGCAAGCCTGTCATTCAAAATAGAAGGAGAGATAAAGGTTTTCCCAAATAAACAAAAGTTGAGAGAATTCATCACCACCAAACCAGCCCTACAAGAAATCTTAAGAGGGACTCTATGAGGGAAACGTAGCAAGGAATAAAGGTACCATAGACATCACTACAAACATGCACTCTACAGGGAACACAATGAATCTAAACCCATATTTTTCAATAATAACACTGAATGTCAATGGACTGAATGCTCCAGTCAAACGACACAGGGTAGCAGGATGGATCAAAACCAAAACCCATCTATTTGCTGCCTACAAGAGACTCACCTTCTGAAGACACCTTCAGATTTAAAGTAAGAGGATGGAGAAATATCTACCATGTGACTGGAAGCCAAAAGAAAACTGGAGTAGCCATACTTCTATCGGGCAAACTGGACTTTAAAATAAAGGCAGTAACAAAAGATGAAGAATGACATTATATAATAATTACAGGGACTCTACATGAAAAAGAGCTAACAATTATAAACATTTATGCACCGAATTTGTGAGCTCCTAGATACATAAAACAATCACAAACAAAAGCAATCTTATTGATAAGAATGTGCTAATTGCAGGGGACTTTAATACCCCACTTACAACAATGGATAGGTCAGCCAGACAAAAAATTACTAAAGAAACAATAGACCTGAATGGCACACTGGAGCAGATGGAATTGATAGATATATTTAGAACTCTGCATCCTGACGCTAAGGAACTCACTTTCTTCTCAAGTGCACATGGCACATTCTCCAAGATTGATCACATACTGGGTCATAAAACAGCCCTCCATAAATACAAAAGAATTGAGATCATACCACGCACACTTTCAGATCACAATGCTATGAAACTCGAAATCAACCACAGGAAGAAGTCTGGAAAACCTCCAAAAATGTGGAGGTTAAAAACTACCCTACTAAAGGATGATAGGGCCAATCAGGCAATTAGAAAGGAATTTAAAAAATATATGGAGACGAATGAGAATACAGCAATTCAAACTCTTTGGGACGCAGCAAAGGCAGTCTTAAGAGGAAAGTTCATTGCAATACAGGCCTACCTCAACAAATCAGAAAAAACACAAACTCAAAACCTAACAGAGCACCTAAGGAAACTAGAAAGGGAGCAGCAAGAGCACCCCAAAACCAGCCAAAAAAAAAAAAAAGGAAATAAT
>NC_043702.1:110500789-110512312 GCF_006229205.1 Suricata suricatta
GTCTCTTTTGAGCAGTTCTGTAGCTGTGATTTCTTCCTGGAGTTTCTTTGGAGAAGAGTTCTTTTGTTTCGTCATTTTGGCTAGCTTTCTGTCTCTTGTCAGTTTTAAAAGCTCGTTCTGCACTGTGCGATTATTAGTATTCCTCTATAGAAGGAGGCTCTTGGAGTGTCTAGGGTCTGTCGTTTCAGGAGATTTTTTTTTTTTTTAATGGTGTCTCTCGGTTTCTCTTGTCGTGCCTCTGATTAATTTATTTCCCTACTCAGCAATATTTGGGATTTTCCACTATGTGTGCTTTGGGTTGTTTCTTGAGGTATCCCTGAAAGGGAAAAAAGACAGACAAACACACAGAGAACACAAGCACACAAATGTACTGATAAAGAAGCAAACCTAAGGGGGAAAGAAAAAAAGGAACAGGAAAGAAAAGAGAGGAGAAAAAGAAAAAAAAAAGAAGAGAAAAAACAAAAGGAGAAAGAAAAAAAAAGCAGGTGGGGAGTGGGGGAGATAGCAACAGTCAGAGATAAAGTAGAGTCTGTGGGCTTAAAACCTGCAGTGGGGGTTGGGGGAGATAAGGATGGAATAAAGGGAAAACTATCCGGATGGTAAGAGTTGATCTAAGCACAGCAGTGCCTAATTGTTGGTCTTTCCCAGATTCCAGGGGGAAAGGGAGAAAAGAAGGAAAGAGGAAGATAGTAAAGAGAAGACAGGGGACAATTAAAAAGTAAAAATATTAAGAAAAAAACCCAATTAACGGTAATAAGCAAATGCATAGCAGCTCTCCAGCGAGGATGGGTGTGGTTTGGTCCAGGTGGGTCGGATCCCAAGGGCGGCCCTCTGAGGCCCCGCCTTGGTGGATTTGAGGAGAAGAATGGCGATGGGCGCCCCAAGTCCCCCTCAGACCATGCGTTCTAGCCACTCTCTGGAGTCCAACCTTCTTGTGCCTCAAGCGGATCTAATTGTTTCTATTTTCTAAGTTCTGCCTGGTTTCTAAGTCCTTACCTGCACACTCAGTATTGCCACCACAGTTAAAATTGCCTGCAGGTGGGCGGCTTTCTGGTCGGGATCGAATAGGGGGATTGTGAAGTCAGATTTTTCCCCTGGCTCCACCTGCAGTCGGTTAGCTGCCTGGTCCGACTGAACACCCCTGCTGAAGGGGCAGATTATCTCTCTCAGTGCTCAGTGGTCCTCAGTCTCGGGCTGAATCTCTCCTCTGCAGGGATTGCGCTGTGAGTGATTCAGTCTCTACTTCTCTTCCCCTGGTCTCTCTCCTGCCTTGCCCGATGGTAACGCGCGGCTGTGAAGGTCCCTTCGCCTCTGGTTACCCAGCGCCCTTCATGAGCGGCTGTTGGGGGATCTGTGCGCCTCCAGTCTCTTGGCCGCCCTGCGCCATGCGGCTCCCCGCTGACCTGTCCGCCTCGGGGCTCCCGGCCGCCCCGCCCGGCTAGGAGCAGTGCGCCTGGGGACATGCGGGTTTCAGCGGGCCCAGAGCCAGGCCTCTGGGTGCTCGGCGCTTTGTCTCCGGAGCTGGTGCTCCCTCCCCAAAAGTCACCGGTCCCAGTTTGCACTCAGTCACTCAGGCACCCGTGAGACTGCTGTCCATAAGGGGTCTGTCCGCACATCTCCGTTCTTGGAGATCAGAGAGCTGTGGCTTTTTAATTCTTCTCAGTGTGATAATTGTGGGTGGACGGAGGTAATGGGGCTCCTTACTTCTCTGCCATCTTGCCGCTCCCTCTTGATGCATGTATTTTGAAAGTAAAGCTTATATCATTGATGGAATCAATAGAATTCACTATAAATGGCATATTTTAACAAGGCAGTGCTAGGCACATTAGATGTGCTTTGGCCCAGGAGACAAGGATCTGTGTGACCTGACCCTTAGGTCTCTTCTGTTCCGTGTACCCTTCCTTACAATGGCAAGGTGGCTATGATGGAAGGAATAAACGACAGCTCTGGAATGGAGAGAAGAGGGAAGACAACACAGGTTGCAGAGAATGGCTTTCCTTTCAGTTGTTGACAATCTGAAGACAGTTGAATATAAGGAAGGAATGATTTAGAGATACTCTCATCCTTGAAATTATGCTATTTACTCAGCCCTGACCATCCCTGGGGCCATTGCCACATATGCCTTTCACGCATCAAACAGTGACTGCCCCTGGAATTTTAAAAGCCCTAAATGAGACTTCTCAGGCCTAGAGTCAAGGGCAAACCTCAGTCAGGATCGTCATCATCTGATCCCAGTCTTTCCGACACCAGGACTCATCCTTCCCAGCAAACCCTCCTATTCAGCTCCTCCCTACCCTTCTGGCACCCGATTCAATTTCCTTCCCCAGGTTTTGGTTTTTATCCCCATATTTTGAATGCTCTCATTAGATTTCCTTCCAATCTTGCACAAACCCTTTTCAAGGGAATATTTTTTTCTCCTAAAACATTTCCTGTAATTACAATGTTGCCAAGGACATTTATATTTAACTTTGAATATGTTCATGGCTCAGTAAGTTTGAATGGATTTGGTTTATTCTCAACCATCCATTAGTGAAAATTATGGGAGATACAAAGATGCCCTCAGTACATCTTCCCTCATCGGAGAGGTAAGAGTGGATCATTTCTTCTCTGCTTGTGTTCTCAAATGTGCACTAACTGGGCTGATAGTGTCCAAATCTCAGGAATGCTGGTTAAGCCAAGAACACCGCTGGGAATGTGTTCTTACATGTTCCTCGGAAAGCATCCCAGAATGATTCGGGTCATGGAAGAGGGTGAACTCTGAGCCATCCAGGAGCTACTAGTTTACTTTTCCTTATCTTATCTTCTGAAGCCCTAGCATTGGTTTATATGTCTTTTATCATGTAAAATTAACAAAACAACCCACTTGGAAGTGATAGTTAAGAGTAGAAATTTGAATTATCTTGAAACTTGATGGTGCTATTCACATATTACTGAAGTATGTGAGCACTAAACCTTACACATGCTCACACCCAGTCAAGTGCGGCCACACAGAGGACATTGAGCTCTTTGTCGCCCTCTGCTGTTCCTTATGTTGGCCACATCATGTTACCTCTACTCGTTTGTGAGTCAATTCTCCAAATTTAGCAAATGACAAATCTCCACAGTGACCACATTTCCTGATTGGCTTTTGCACAATTTTAAAACTGTGGTTTTAATAGCATTGACACAAATGTTCAATTTTTAGTTACTGAAAATGAAATTGTGAATAGTGACAAAACTAGTTAGTACACCTAAAACTGCTGAAAAAATTGGTGGAAATGATAAGTGGAAATCAGTATGAAATTCAACATTCCCAGGACATTTTCCAGCTTACAATTTGGCACTCAATGTGGTGATATTAATTCTAGACATTTGGAATTTTTTAAATGTTATTTCTATTTCTTTTCAGAACACAATTTTTATGTTATTTTGCCAATGTCTCAAATGGTATTTGAGACTTTAAAATTTTTCTTCTAGAGACATCAGGCTAAAGTAAAATAAATAATTATATAATAATAATAATATATTCAAATGAAAATTTAAATTACCAAATATTTTTATTCCAAAGCATCCAAAGGAAATCAGAGTTTAAAATTAAATTGAATTTAAATTTCAATTCAGTTACAAAGTTAAATTCAAAATTATAGCAAAGGGGCGCCTGAGTAGCCTGGTCGTGGGCTCAGGGCTCTTGAGTTTGAGCCCCGCATCGGGCTCTGTGCTGACAGCTCAGAGCCTGGAGCCTGATTTCAGATTCTGTCTCCATCTCTCTGGGCCTCTCCCCACTTGTGCTCTGTCTTTCTCTATCTCAGAAGTAAATAAACATTAAAGAAATTATCAGTAAAATAATCAGAAATTGCCTAAGCTCTCTCAGTAGTTCTAAAATGCTAAAATTTGATTTTGAACATGAAGCATGTGAAATAGTCCAGCTTGATCAGCTTGCTCAGAGATGTTAATGAATCGGTAAAAGCATTCAAAGTAGAAGGAAAGGATTATAATAGTAAATCAATGAATCCTAAATCGACTTTGAAAAACAATAGCTATATGTATAAAATTGTGAGATGAATCCAAATGTTGGGTAAGCCTGAAACGCACAGCCTGCCCAAATACTGGCAAAGCAGGAATTAACATAAATACAACAAACTGAGAAGTTTCATCTGGAATACTGAGCTTAGAAAATATAATAAAAGAGGCGCCTGGGTGGCTCAGTCGGTTAAGTCTCCGGCTTCGGCTCAGGTCAGATCTCACGTTTGTGGGTTCGAGCCCCGCGTCAGGCTCTGTGCTGACAGCTAGCTCAGAGCCTGGAGCCTGCTTCCGGTTCTGTGTCTCCTTCTCTCTCTGCCCCTCCCCCTCTCATGCTCTGTCTCTTTCTGTATCAAAAATAAATAAAACATTAAAAAAAACAAAACAAAAAAAGAAAATATAATAAAAATTTAGGAAGAAATACCTGTCATTACCTGTGACCAAGGCTGACAACAGGTGGAGACGTTTTGGTAGATGGATACACTCGGTAAATTGGCCCTGATAATCTTCCTATGCAGCCTCTTTACCTGGGGTTATGATTTTAGGCATTTTGGTACTTCCTTTGGACAATTTACCTTCTGGGTCTTACTTCATCCAGATACTTGTAACGAGTGTGCTGCAGGGGCTAGAATCTCCTTCCCACACACTGCCTCAGTTGGTCTGCACAGAATTTTCATGAGGTGTTCTTAAATCTTGTTTTACAATCAGGCAAGCATCTCACAGAAGAGGAACAATTTCTCCAAAAGTGCCCGAGTGACCGTCATGTTGGAACACCCGCGGCTTACATTTCAGCCCTCACCAGATGTGTTTTCGTTAGCACCTGTGATTCAGAGCTTCGTCATTTTATACCACCAGGAATTGCCGTCCAGTGGGAGCTGGGGCTCTCCCGGTTCTCTTCTTGCTGCCATGGCATCTGGCAGATCTGACTGAATGCTAATTAATAGTAGTAAATATTTATGGAGTAGCTACTCTGTGCCTGTCCCAGTGCTAAGTGCTCCTCATGACCGCCACATTGTAGCCTCAACAATCACCCGTGATGCAGCCCAAATCTGTCCGCAGCAGGGGGCCTTGCCCATTCCCATCTGGTTGCCAAAACCAGAAAATGGGACAGTTGGGGCACCTGGATGGCTCAGTCGGCTAAACATCAGACTTTGGCTCAGGTCATGATCTCATGTTCGTGGGTTCGTTGGGCTCTGTGCTCAAAGCTCAGAGCCTGGCACCTGCTTTGGATTCTGTCTCCCTCTGTCTCTGCCCCTCCCCTGTTCACATGCACAAGCTCTCTCCTCTCTCAAAAATACACAATAAAACATTAAAAAAAAAAAAGAAATTGGAGTAGTTACACACCCCGAGAGACCCAGTATTAGAATATCTCATACTTGTCTTGCCCCCTCATGCTGTAACTGAGTCCGCAGCTCGAAGGGGAGCAGGGGTGACGCCTTTTCATCCCCTTCAGTTTTTAGTTTCGCCGTTTTCATATACTAGCTGCCCTATGTTCATTGGCTTCAGTGTACATTTTATCGCTAGGGTGCCTGAATCAAGCCAAGAAGAAAGAAAACAAACTTGGTAACTTTGGCCACTAGATGTCACACCACAATAATAGCAGAACATCCCCAACTGGATACTCTGAATCTCACTTAGATTTTAGTATGGGAGCAAAATTTGTGTGACCGTTGCCTCTAACCTCAACCATTTAGAGCGAAGTTTTGGGCAGACTTGGTACTGGCATCACCTTGGAATCACTCATTTACATGGAGGAGAGGATGTCTGCAAATAATGCACAAATAATTTGAGTTGATTTTGGAACGTAACATCTTTTCAGCTTTTTGGTCATTTTTTCCTGCGCCTGGTTAATATGAATTTGTGTTTCTGAGTGCAATAAAATAGCGGAGTGATGTGGGGGCGAATCCAAGTTTAAGCAACATTGTTGTATTGTATTCAGCAGAATTCTAACGATGCCATCCTTGGAGTTAAGCCCTCCCGTGGGCTCCCATTGTTTCCAGAAGGATCAGAATGCTGAGGGTGCTGAGGGCTGCAGGCACCTGCTGAGCTCCTCCTCCTCCGACACCAGCCTCCTCTTGCTGCTCTGACCTCACCTGCCAGGTCTGTTTGGACCCCTCCTCTCTTTCCCAGCAGTCTCTCTGGTTCCTTCAGAATTCAGTCAAGAGCCACCTCCCAATGGAAGATTTCCAGGAACCTCCCCCCCCCATGGTATTAGTTTCTTATTGCTGCTCTAACAACTTACCTTGAATTTCCACAAATTAGTGACTTAACGCCCATTTATGTTTTTAGATCCTGGAGGTCAGAAGTCCAGGGTCTGACGGGGCTAGAATCAAGATGGACTGCATTACTTTTGGAGGCTCTAGGAGAGACTCTATTTATCTGTTTTCTGAACTTTCCCAGATGCTAGAAGCTGCCTGCCTTCCTTGGCTATGTCTTGCTCCCATCTCTGAGGCCAACGGTCCCATCACTCAGTCCTGTGACCTCTGCTTCCAAGGTCACATCTTCCCTGACTCTTGGGACTCTTCCCCACTTAAAACTCTTGCTGTGACATTGGGGCCACCCAGATAATCCAGGATCATGACCTTATTTATTTATTTTTATTTTTTAAAGTTTGTTTATTTTGAGAGAGACAGGGAAAGCGTGAGTAGGGGAGGGGCAGAGATAGAGGGAGAAAGAGAGAAAGACAATCCCAAGAAGGCTCCACATCCATCAGTGCACAGCCTGATGGGGGGCTTGAACTCACAAAACTGTGAAGTCATGACCTGAGCTGAAATCAAGAGTCAGATGCCAGGTGCCCCAGATCATGTCCTCAATTTAAAGTGAGCTGCTTGGGTGGGTCTGGGTGTCTCAGTTGGTTAAGTGTCCGACTTCAGCTCAGGTCACGATCTTACGGTTTGAGTTCCAGCCCTGCTTTGGGCTCTGTGCTGACAGCTCAGAGCCTGGAGCCTTTTTCAGATTCTGTGTCTCTACCTCTCTCTACTCTTCCTGTGCTCAAGCTCTGTCTCTCTCTGTCTCTCAATAATAAATAGGTTAAAAAAAATACAGTAAGCTGCATGGCACTCCGAATCATTCTACCTAAACCCTCAATGTCCCCTCACCATATAATAACATATTTCCAGGTTTGGGGATTGGGATCTGAATTTCTTTGGGGGGGCATTATTTTGTTTTCCACAGACACGTGAATTAAACACTAAGTTTTGAGCTCTGATATTTCTTGTTACAGTTAATTTAAACATAAGTTTTTATGTTCGAATAACAGCACTGTTCTCTCTGAGCCCCTGTGCTCCGGGAGACTACAGATCTCAGTCCACGTACCACTGTCTCCTCATGTTCCAGCATTGGTCTCAAATACATGCCAAAGATAGGGCTGGCCAGTGGGGACACGTGGTATTTGTGATAGCATTTTCTAAAATAAATACATTCAGTTTATTCCCCCTTAACTCCTTGAAACCCTGTTCTGCAGTTAGCAAACTCCTAAAAATCCTCTAAGTCTTGGGAACCTTGGTTGGCCAACCTCTGGCTGGTTCCTCACACTCTCCTCCAGCGTCATTCCTCAACATCAGGCAGGCCTGGCTCTGACCACCGTTTCTCATTCACATCTATGAACCATGAGAGGTAACTCGATCTTTGTGAGCTTTGGTTTTCTCTTCCATGATCTAGGGAAAAGGATACCTAATAGTATCATGATGAGGACCAAATAACCTCTTAGTATGTAAACTGTGTAAGGACATACAAGATACATGACAAGTACTATTGTATGTCAATAAATGTAATGTCCTTCCCCTGCAAAATCTACTACTTATCTTTTCTTTTTTTCCCTTAGGAAAAAAGAGTGTTAACACGTAGACAAGGTCTAGAAGTGTTGATTACATTATAGAAGTCTCCAAAATAATAGTTGGGATCATGTAGGAATTGAAGAGTTAAGTGTGAAAATGAGGAAGCACTTAAGACCAGCTCTATGTCTAGGGCTCTGAGTCCCGAGGAGTGAGCAGCGTCATGTCACAGGGCACCTGGAGGTGTTTGTTACCCTTATTGAGTGTGTGTCACCTGCCTCGCCTGGGAACACCCACACTCTCAATGAGTCAGGAGCTGGAGTTTCTCTGACTGTGTCCATTCCTTCAGGTTAGCCTTGTCAAACTCTCCGCTGCCGAAGCTCAGGCTTTCAGAGCCTGTAATGGGAGAGGCACAGGAGGCCTTTCATTTCAGGCTAAAAAAAATCACTTTTCCATTGTGGAGCTGAGCAGGGTTAGAACTGAAGTGGCTTTTGTCCCAAGTGTTTGCACAGGCTCTCTCTTTCTGGCCCAGATTTTCCCCAGGTAGCACAGCATTTCCTACCAGGAACTAATAGATCAAAGCCCACACAGTTCGTTGCTGTGTTGTGAAGTGCAAGGGGTCACCAGTGTCCCGTCAGCTCTTTCCTGCATGATGTGGTGTGGGGGGTTCGAAGGACGCTGCTGAGTCCTTCCGTGAAGAGGGCTGATCCCATCTATCACCTGATGGATGTTAAATAATTCTCTCAATTCATGTAGCCAACACTTAGAGATAACTCTGTGACTTTTTTCTTTACAAGAGCAATATATATTTAACATAAAAACTTTAGAAACAACCTCTAAAACTACGAGCATTCTCACGAATTAACACTCTCTGCATTAGCATCTTCCCCAGCTTTATGGAGAGACAATTGACAGAAATGGTATCCATTTAAGCCATAAAGGATGGTGTTTTGATACACGCACACACTGTGAATTGACTACCACAGTCAAATGATTACCACATATAACCTCACATGGCTACGACTGTGGGGGGAGCAGATGCAGTGAAAACATATAAACTCTTGTACCAGGTTTCAAGTGTACAGCAAAGTACTGGGAACTATACTGACCGTGATCGCTGGAGCTTACGCATCCTGCAAGGCTGAAACTCTGTATCCTTGGACCAACATCTCTCCATTTTTCCTACCCCTGAATAGGTAAGATTGGTAAGATATTTTGTTAAATAGAAAGACCTGATGGGGTCCTGGGTGGCTCAGGTCCTGATCTCACAGTTTGTGGGTTCAAGTCCCGCATCGGGCTCTGTGCTGACAGCTCCAAGCCTGGAGCCTGCTTCGGATTCTGTGTCTCCCTCTCTCTCTGCCCATCCCCCGCTGTCTCTCTCTCTCTCTCTCTCTCTCTCTCTCTCTCTCTCTCTCTCTCTGTTAAAAATAAATAAGCATTTAAAAATAAATAAATAGATCACAAGATTGCCATGAACTGTATTTCTAGAACTAGGTTTTTGTTTTGATTCTTTAAAATGTGAGAATATCATTTCACCGTCATCAGGAACAGGAGACTTCAGCCACTTATATAGGAGACCAAATGTCCCCAAATATATGGGCTCACAGACATAATAATGACAAGCAGCCTTCGGAGAGTTTAATTTATGGGTTACTGCCTACCAGGAATCTCTGTGCTCACCCTCCAGGAGGAAGAGGAACTATTTTCCGGCACATACTGTTATGGTTCTTGCCGTAATCTTAGCTCTGGATTTTATATTGGCTTGTATCACCACTCCTAAGTGTTTCACGTGTGCAAGTCCTGATTCTTTTGGAAAAGCTATAGCTCATGTGGGGTTATCTAATAAACATATAAATTGGCAATTTAAAACAACTGTTGATTTATTATTGCTTTAAACCTGAGACATGAATTTTCTAAGATTTTATTTTTACAAAACAATACATAAGCCACAAAATGAAAAAAATGCCACAAATGTTAATAGCCTTAATATATAAATAGCCTATACATATTTATAAGAAAGATACTATGGGAGCACCATGGAGGCTCAGTTGGTTAAGCGTCCAATTCTTGATTTCAGCTCAAGTCATGATCTTCATGATTTAAGCCCCATGTCAGACTCTGCACTGACAGTGTGGAGCCTGCTTGGATTTTCTCTCTCTCCCTTTCTCTTTGCCTCTCCCCTGCTCGCTCTCAAAATAAATAAACTTAAAAAAAACATACTATGACTCCATAGAAATGATAAGCACATGAAAAACTTATTCACAAATGATGGAATAAAATGGTTAATATAGATGAACATACTTGAAGCTTTATTAATAATAAACTTATTTTTTGAGAGAGAGAAAGTATACGTGCACAGTGGGGGAGGGGCGGGGAGAGAGGGGAAGACAGAGTCCAAAGCTGACAGTTCAGAGTCTAACACTTGGCTCGAACTCATGAACTGGAAGATTATGATCTAAGCTGAAGTTGGACACCTAACTGACTGAGCCGCCCAGGCGCCCCTGAAACTTTATTAATAATAAAATAAATGCAAAATTTAAAAATAATGATTTGATTTCTGACACACAGATGAAAATTTTTAAGGTTTTTAGAAAATGAGAAATTCTGAGCAAAGGCAGTTTACACGTGGAAGGCTCAGACAAGGCCTCCACCTGACCATAAAACTTTTTGCCCCAAATCCTCCTGCAGCGAGCTGAGCGGTGTCCCCCAGTAGATATGTCCATGCAGTGCCTCAGAATGGGGCCTTACATAGAGAATAAGGGCCATTGTAGATGTAATGAAGTATGGATCTTGAGATGAACTCATCCTGGATTAGGAAGGTGCTCAATCTATGAAAGGTGTCTTTACTAGAGAAAGGATGGGAGATCTAAAACACAGAGAAAGGAGAGTGGGAGGTAATGTGAAGACAGAGGAAGAGGTAGGGGTATGCATCCAGAAGGCAAAGAGAGCCTAAGTTTGCAGACAGCTTCCAAAAACTAGGGGAGAGGCACAGAAGAGATTTACCCCCGTAGTCTCTGGAAGGAACCCACCATGCCAACACCCTGATTTTGGATCTCTGGTGCCACCCAGCTTGTGTGTTTTATTACAGCATTGCTAGAAAACTAACACCTGCACTCTGTCTGGCTGAGCAGAAATGGTTTTTCACCAAGGGTGTCACACGAGAAGACTGAATTCAACAACTATAAACTGCACACCTATTACATGGCACATCTTGGACCTGGAGTATCAGGAGATACGGGAAGGAGCCAAAGCTCTTGATGGGAAGGGAATGGAGCGGGAAGCAAAGAGACAGGGGAAGCTGTGGAAGACAGCTCCCAAATAGCTTTCAGAGCCATGGAGCTAGTTTAAAATTTGTCTGTAGACAATTATGGTGCCACCTAAAGTTTTAAGCAGAGGAACAACATAGAGTTGTATTTTGGGACAATCATTCTGACTACAGTATGGAGAATCAATCAGTTAATCTGAAGCAGCAAGACTTGGGACAAGTGACCTGTTAAAAAGTTGCTGGCATGATCTTGGTGAGGGATATGGGGAGCAATAATATGGCTGTGTCAAGTAGGAAATTGCTGCCCTGGAAGTCAAAGAGGTTGTTTCCTACTTTCTCCTCTAGGGTTTTGATGGTTTCCTGTCTCACATTCAGGTCCTTCAGCCATTTTGAGTTGATTTTTGTGTATGGTGTAAGAAAGTGGTCTAGTTTCATTCTTCTGCATGTTGCTGTCCAGTTCTCCCAGCACCACTTGCTAAAGAGGCA
>NC_043702.1:110512412-110535308 GCF_006229205.1 Suricata suricatta
GGAGAGATGGGCACCCTCCTACACTGTTGGTGGCAATGTAAACTGGTGCGGCTGCTCTGGAAAACAGTGTGGAGGTTCCTCAAAAAACTATCCATAGAACTCCCTTATGACCCAGCAATAGCACTGCTAGGGATTTACCCAAGGGATACAGAAGTGCTGATGCATAGGAGCACATGTACCTCAATGTTCATAGCAGCAATGTCAACAATAGCCAAAACATGGAAAGAGTCTAAATGTCCATCACCTCATGATCAAGAAGATGTGGTATATATTTACAATGGAGTACTACATGGCAATGAGAAAGAATGAAATCTGGCCATTTGTAGGAAAGTGGATGGACCTCGAGGGTGTCATGCTAAGCAAAATAAGTCAGATGGAGGAGGACAGATACCATATGTTTGCACTCATAGGTCTAACAGGAGACCAGGAGAAACCTAATGGAGGACCAGGGGGAGGGGAAGAGGGTAAGAGAGTTGGGGAGAGAGAGGGACGCAAAACTTGAGAAACTATTGAATAGGGTTGAAGGGGGTGGAGGGAAAAGAGGTGGTAGTGATGGAAGAGGGCACTGATGGGGAAGAGCACTGGGTGTTGTATGGAAACTAATTTGACAATAAACTACTTTAAAAAATAATATGGTTGTGGACATAGGAAAAAAGAGAAGTGAGCAGTCTCTCAAAAATAAATTAAAAACATTTTTAAAAAATAAAAAAATAAGACTCAGTGATCGATTGACAGTTTGGGGAAGAGAAAGACCAGGGGACTGAGGAAGGAGGGCACATTTCTGGCCCATGAAGGGAGCACACTCTGAGGGAGGGATGTTTACTTTTGGAGGCTTGAGGAGAAGATGGAACATCCAAGTGTTAGCATTCAGTAAGAAGTGGAATATGAGCATCTGGAAATATTGCAGAAGCCAGGGGAGTGTAAAACATGGCCTAGAAAGAGTGGGTGAATGAAGAGAGCAGGGAGAGGAGAGAACCAAGGAAGGACACAGAGAGGCACCAACATCTTAGCGACCTAATGTAAGTGCAGGTTGCAAAGGAACCTGAGACAGGATTGCCACACACTTAGGACAAAATCTAGGAACTTGTAGTGTGGTGGTTTTCTTTCTTAGAGAGAGAGAGAGAGAGAGAGCGAGAGAGAGAGAGAGAGAGAACTTCTTTTTAATATTTTATTTTATTTTTAAGTAATCTCTCTACCCAATGTGGGGCTCAGACTTACAAGCCCAAGATCAAGGGTTGCATGCTGGACTGACTGAGCCAGCCAGGTGCTCCAAGGACAAAATATTTCAAATGAGAAAGAGTGTTGGCTTTTGTAAAATGTTATCGGTAATTTAAATAAGATAAAGCCTTACAAGGGGAGATGTTTGGGGACACCTGGGTGGTTCAGTCAATTAAGCATCTGACTCTTGGTTTTGGCTCAGGTCATGGGCTTACAGTTGGTGAATTCAAGCTCCAAGTCAGGCTCTGCACTGACAGCGAGGACTCTGCTTGGGATTTTCTCTCTCTCTCTCTCTCTCTCTCTCTGTCTCTCTCTGTCTCTTTACCTGCCTCCCTCTCAAATTAAATAAACTTAAAGAAAAAGGGAGGGAGATGTTTGGTGAAATGGGGGCCTGCCGTGTCAGTGGAGTGGCTAAGATTGGAAAGCCATGTTCTGATAAGTTGGGGAAAGCAAAATGTGTGCTTGGAAATTTGGCTGTGAAATGAAGAAGCATGGGACCACCTGTGTGTGCATCCTTGCTGAGGGGGGAGCAGGTAGAGAGGAAGAGAATGAAGATGGAGGAGAAAGGCTCCTGGGGAGGCAGAGAGGACACGGTCTTGAGCCTGGCTTCAGCTCGAGGGAGACCAAAGTCCTAGGAGAGGGGGAAGGCTTGAGAAGGTCACTGTGGACCCTGGGGAATCCTTGGAGGCTGCAGTGCTGCTCCCACCCAACGTTGGTACGTAGCTACTTTGTCCTAAGTCTTATTTGGGGTCCACACTTTTCCTGGCTCTGGTATTTTCTTGATTTTGTTCAGTGCCTCTCACGCTCCTCCTGAGGGAGTAGCTGGAGAGAGGAGGCTGTGATTATCCAGGGATCAGCTTCTGTCATTTACCTTGCCCCACTGGTGCAGCCCCCACGGTGCCCCCCAGACTCCCGGGGACTTTCTCAGCCACCTCTGGCTTCAGACTCCAGCTTTGCTGAATTTCCTCGCGTCAGCACATTCGCGTGTGAGTGTGGATGAGTTCCTGAAAGCTGGGGGCAGCAGAGAGATCGATAAGAGGAGCACACACATTTGAAAATGCAGGGTTAGCGGCTAGTCTTTAAAGACCCCTCAGTCATTTCTGAAACTGTGGCTCCTTGCCAATTTTGGCGTGGTTCAGCCCTGCTCTCTGCTCAGAGCCCTCGCTCTCAAAAATTCCTGCTTGTATCCGAGGTGCCGGGGTTTAGCGCTCTTTTTTGTTGCCTTGACCTCCACTGTATCATTAGCGTTTCACTTTTTACCTCCCAGCTCCGTAGGAAGGCATTTTCTATACAACAATGGCCCCGTCCTTGAGAGAGAGTCTGGTTCCAGTTGCTAATCTAATACGTGTTTTATCCCAGTGTGTAATTTTGTGGGGTTTTTCAAATGTTTATTTATTTATTTTGAGAGAGAGCAAGCGAGAGAGAGCGAGCGAGAGCATGAGCAGGGAAGGGGCAGGAAGAGAACCTCAAGGAGGCTCCACACGGTCAACACAGAGCCCAATGTAGGGCTCAAACTCATGAACCGTGAGATCATGACCTGAGCTGAAACCAACAGTCAGACGCTTACCCGACTGAGCCACTCAGGTGCCCCCACCCCCTACTGATGCATAAGTCTGAAAAAGACTAAATACTTCTCCCTGCTGACTCAGCATTAATATCGGCTCTGGCCACATCCACCTGAAGGTATAATGAAAAGTAAAACTCACATCTACCATCTGAACGGAGAGGGCATCTCCTCCACTCTCCTGGGCCCTGTATGAAAATGGGTGCCTATTTTCAATGTAACAGTAAATAATCTTTGTGTAGTGTTTTCAAATGTATCCCTCATTTGATTTGCACAAGGAGTCAATGCCAAACAATGCAGGCATCCATCCTTCTCTGCAAATGAAGTGACCCACTTGCCAGTTGGTACCCAGCAGATAAAACAAGGCCAAAGGCAGCTTCCAAGGAGATTCCAGGGCTCCAGGGCCCTTTCTCTTCCCGCTGTGACATGAAATGTGGCTGGTTTCAGTGCCTCCACTCACAATTACGAGTGTTTTTCAAATGGTTGCTTACTTCTGATGGTTTAATGGGATCCTCCCCTTCATGACCACACTGCTGCTGGGGAATTTCCCGCCTGCAGTGGCCTAACGCTTGGTTTCAAGACCTCTTTGTTTTGACGTTTGGGGTTTATTGGATATCCCACCAAAAAGTCACACAAACCTCACCGATCCTGCAGGCCCTGCTCTACGGTTCTGAGTGGTAATCATGGGGGCAGGAAGTAGGAGGGTCTTCTCCTCAGTTTCCACTTCCTGAATAATGGGTTTTCACAGACAGCATCGATCAGTGTTGGCAAAGTTCAAAATTTATTTCGCCTAGCAGAGGATTCCTTTGCCGACTCACAGGATGCATCACACAGACCTATACCATCTTCTGCAGAGTAGAGACTTGGAGGATAGAAGCCAAGTGCATTTAAACACTTGTCTGCCAGCCCTAATGTATCAACTCTGGCCTCATCCATCTCTTTCAGTGATCAGGCAAGACATCATACATTGTTTTTTCTCTAGTTTTTTTTTCACCTCTAAATAATGTGATGAATATTGATGTAGCCAAGAGTTCAGTGAGTGGGTGGAATTGATGCTTATTAGGAGGAAAAAAATCAATGCGGCATGACCTGAAGGCTCAACTTGAATTCTGCATTGGAAGCCTGTTTGGCAGTGTGGAAAAAAATGGTTTCCATACCAGCTGTTTGTGCCATGATCTGACAGTTGGACTCAAAGGATGAACTCTCCGATGGTGGGGGTGGGACTGTGACACCTCGCTGAAGCCTGGAGTGGAGATGGGAGGGTGTTTGGGCCAGATGTGGCTCATGTGAAGCCAGGTTCTCCTGGTGCAAAGGGGATTCATGGCCAGGAGGTGGGCTGTAGGGTACAAAACACAGTCTCAAAAGTGGATTTGAATCCAGCACTGACGAATGCAACGACGGCACGGCACTGAAGCTTCCTTTCTTTATCTTTAAGTGGGGTTGTAGTGTCTCCTTTGCAGGTGGTGATTGACCATAAGGTACAGGTAGCATCTGGCATAGACACATGCTTAATGGGGAGTAGCAATTATTCTCATCCCTCATATCATGGGATTACTTTGTAGAGAAATAAATTATAAGACTTTTCTTTTGTTGTTTCACAAGTGAATATTTTTGCATATGATTTACTCAAGAGCAAACGGCGATATTGAAAAAATCCCATATTCGTCCTCTAATTGTTCTAATTGACCTCTCTGAGATCTCTGGTCTCAATCTACAAAATTTTAATGATAATGCTAATAATAATATCTGCCTTTAAATATATACCATCGATTCCCATGAGAACAACTGAGACACAATATACAAAACTACTTTGCAAGGTTCAAAATGCATTGCAATTTTTGGCTTCTTTTCCCCTGAATCAAATATTAGTGCACTCAGGAGATTCAGCCTTCTGGGAGACTTTAAAGAAAGCACAGGTGCCTCTTTCCACATGTGCTCTGTGCAGCAGACCCCGAGTGGCAGAGGTGATGGCGAGGAGAAAACATGTCTTGTAGGAATTTGTCACATCTGACAACAGGGCCCTCTCCCCTCATTTGTCTTGTATTCACTGTGTCATAAGTAAACAGCTGTTGTACACCATTGGGTAGTGAAGATAAAATCTTCTGTCAGAAGAGATCTTAATAATTTGGGTTGCTGGTGATGGCTAATGTAGACTGGGAAGCAAAAGGCTATAAGAGCATTGTGGGTGCTTCATTCTGTTGAACCAGTATCTTATAGACTTGGGGCTTTTGTTTTTCAGTTGTCCAGGGGTGCAAGGGATGGCCACCATTACCCGCTGGTAATAAGCCAAGTCTTGTGTACAAGACACAAAAATGCTCTTCTATCCTCTTCTTTAGTCCAAACTTTCAGAGATACAAAATGTTGACAGTTGGATGTTCTTCCAGATACGCATGAGTTTTTCAGCCACAAATGGTAATGAAAGCCATCAGTGGAACAACTTTGAAGGCTGAGATAGGGAATCAATATCTGTGTCCTTGAGAAATAGAACCTTATGCTCTCAGGCTTTCCAGACAATCACAGGTGGGTTATCTTGGAGATAAAGTTTTGGAAACTGTTTATAAGAACACAAAAAAGACTGTAGTTAACATTGCTGTATGGTATGTTTGAAAGTTAAGAAAGTAAACCCTGAAACTTATGTCACAGGAAGAAAAATCCACTTTTTCTTTTCTTTTTGGCCAGAAGGAAGGCCATGTTCACGATGACCTTTGGTGTCCCTAACCAACACTGCTGTTCTCCATCCTTAAGTCCTTGTAACCAACCTTTGAGATTTGCTACTGATCCACAAGGCAGAGAACATGGGATAGTATTATAGAAACAGGGCATTGTTTTTACCATTTACACTGTCAGATCTCATATGTAGCACAAAACAGTAATAATAGGAGGAGCAATGACATCAAATGGCCCATCCATAAGTTTCTGTGATGAAGGTTTTACAATTATCTCACCACATGACTTGTCTAATGTAATATTAGTCCTCGGGCTCCTTGGGTAAAGTGGAAGTGAGTCAGCTTTTGGGTGGAGTAAAGGTATAGTAATTCATCCACATTAGCCTTTCCAAACCTTCTCTGTAATGTTTTGGAATGCTAGTGGACAAAGTGAGTTGAAGGCAAAGTCATAGTTGGCTGTAGAGACAAGCATCTAAGACCAACCCTCACCCTCCCATCTATAGCTGTGCCCAGGTTTAACACACAACTAAGTCTTCCTAGGGCTTGGCTAGGGACAGAGGAGACACAATGACCTGGAGGACATGCAGATCAATTCAGCGCTGCTCAAATACTTATGCATCAAGCACTCTTCCAAGATCTTGGGATATAAGATAAATAGATCAGTAAAAATTAGTGCCCTCATGACCTTCACATTCTGGAGAGGAAGACAGATAATTTAAAAATTAAGGAAGTACATCACAGAACGTTATCAGATGATGGTGCATGCTATGGTGAAGAATACAACAGGAAAAGGAGGTGGGGTATGAAGGTTGAGGCAATGGTTTCCCAAATGGGATGGAGAAGGTGTTCAGAGGGAAGAACACGTGGACAAGTCCTGAGGCAGGAATATGCTTGAACTCTGAGAAGCCGCAATGAGCCCAGTAGGGGACGTGGGAAGAACAAGGAATAAAGAGAAGGGTAGTGGGTGGCTTCTCAAAAGGTAAAACCATTTGACCTTTACTCCAAGGGAGGTGATTGGGAGGAGAAAGTTAAAGCAGCTGGCCTTTACCTTTTTGATCCGTTCTCCTGATTACTGGGGTGGGGGTGGAGCTGCTCCCAGGGAAAGAAAGAAGGCAGGTTACCAGTTTAACCTCCTGGTAGATATGCTGTTAACTGGGTCTCCTGGTAAACAGGCTCATTATATTTGTTAAGAGGAAAGTCTTTTCTGGAAGGCTCATAGCAGGATACCCCTGGTTTGGGATTGCTTATGGTAAACAAATTTAGAATCAATGGGTTTATGAAGCACGGCTCTCTGGAAAATGTCACAAGCCCTATAATGATCTGAGACTAAACACTTCCCACTCTGTGAGGTGACTCAGAAACCTTACTTTGACCCTTTGTGTATCACTCTGGGCCAGAGAGCATGTTTCTGAGATGGGAAGGAAAAAGCTGGGAGCTGCTTGGTATCCCAGACTTCTCCCTGCTTTGCCTGTGTCTTTGAAGTTATTAGTAAAGCTTGATACTGGATAAGATCTCTAATTTGTGCTAGTCTGACTGGGTGTTCGATTTTTGGTGTTTGGGTTTTGTTTGGTTTGTTTGGTTTGTTTTGGTTTGGATACAGATGGTTTATTTCAGAGATGAGCCCAGGAAACACGGGTGAGGGAGCAGGGAAAATAAGACAGAGAAGGGAGAAAAACCAACTAAGGATGCAACAGTGTGTGAATTACGTTGTGAGCAAATATGCATGATCCTTTTGGAGATGCTCTGAGAAACGGTAATCTAATAAACTAGATGAGGACCCACTGAAGAACTGAGTAGAATGTCATGTTCAAGCTGATTCTTTAAAGGATCACCTTGACTATTATTTTGACAACAAACTCTATAGTGGCAAAAATAGAAGCAAGGAGACCATTTGAAGGCAATTTTAGTAGCCCTGGTGAAGTTGATGATGATTTAGACTACTTGGGGTGATGAAAAGTGGTCTAAAGGACTTTGGGAGGAGATCAGAGTTTACTTTATTTTTTAATTTTTTAATTCAATTTTTAATGTTTGTTTGTTTGTTTGTTTATTTATTTATTTATTTATTTATTTATTTTGAGAGAAAGGGAGACAGAGTGTGAGCAGGGGAGAGGCAGAGAGAAAGACATAGAATCCGAAGCAGGCTCCAGGTTCTGAGCTATCAGCACAGAGTCTGGTGTGGGGCTCGAACCCACAGACTGCAAGATTGTGACCTGAGTCTAAGTCAGATGCTTAACCAACTGAGCCACCCAGGTGCCCCCAGAGTTTACTTTAGACGTGCTACCCATAGATTACCTATGACATGTGAGTGTGTGTGCTACAAAAGCAGGGACATAGTTCAATGAGGTGGTCTGATCAGAAGGTACATGTTTGTTATCAGCATCATACTCATGCATATTGTAGAAGAGTGAAAATAGAAAGAAAAGAGAAGAGGTCAAGATCTAAGCTCTGGAGGTTTCTAAAATGAAGACGTTGATGAAATGAGAAGGCACCAGTAAAGGAGTCTGATAAGGAGGAAACTAAGTGAGAGAAGTATCAGAAACCCACAGATGGCTGTGTTTCCAGGAGGAGCAAGTGGGGAACAGAAGCTAAGTCTGCTTCTAGGTCCTGAGAGGTGGGTGTGAGGATGGTGGCTTGGCTTTAACAGTGTGCAAGTCACTGGGGGCCTGGGCAAGAGCTGACTAGTCAGAGCAGAGAGGGTGAAGCCTTGATCGAGGTGAGCTCTGGGGTCTGGAGGAGAGAGAGTGGGGATGCAAAAGAAAATTCTGTTCAGGAGTTTTGCACATTGGGGTGGTGGAGATATGGAAGAGGTATTTGACAGAGGGTGTAGGAGTAAGAGAGGGTCTTTTTGTTGTTTCCTTTCCTATGATGGAAATATTACTGCATGTTTGAATGCCAAAGGGAGTGTTAGAGTCGAGGTAGGATGATGAGGGAAATGGTGAGAGCAGGTCTTGGGGTGATGCTCCTGGGAAGGAGAGAGAGAGTGATTTGCCCATAGGGAAGGAGAGAATGCAGAATGTACAGGCAGAGAACAATGGGTCACGTGTATATTTAGTGTAAGAGAAAGTAAAAATTTTCTTTTGGTTGTTTCTATTTTTCTCGATGAAATAGAAAGTAATTATCTAGTATCAAGTGCCAGAGTCCAGCTCCAGCAGGTCCAGGGTCCTCTGAAGGAGAGACGGTGTTGGCACAAGAGAGAGATGAGAGAGCTACACGTTTCTTTCTTGATCACCAGGCAGGCATCTCTGTTCAGTCTGCTTTGGTGTCTTTTTTATTGGTTAAGCAATAACATGACATCAGAAAACAGAAATTGTTTACAGTTTCTAACTCTTAGTGTTAAGGTGTTTTAATCATCAAAGGCATACAGAGACAAGTTTTACAGAAGTGTTTTTGTAGAACCATCCCAATTTATTCTTGGCATCAGTCCCTGAGATTAAGAAAGTAACAAACCTATCTTATTTTGTACAGGTTGGTTTTTGGCCAATAATTACACTTTGTTTTTAATTAACAAGTTATAACCAAGTCATGTAATGCATTTACAGTAAGGTTGAGTAAATTTTATAACCAAAAGAATTAACAAGATGTTTTTAGTAAGAAACAGGATAACATACATATTATTTAAGTTAGTAATGCTAAAACTAAAACATGGGTTAAATTGTATATAGTTAGGCTGGGAGTTATTTATCTAGCTCATTAACCACAAGAGAAAGAATGTTTGTTAACAAGTTGCTAGAGAAACTCCTTTCCTTGATGTAAGCACAATGGGGGCCTGTGTGTGTTGACCTTGCACCTGGGTTTTTAGTTTCTTATCCATCCTCATAACTGAAGTCAATACAAGGGAGGGTATTTGTGACTCCAATTAACAAAGTATATACAGCAACTTATGTCCGGTCCTTGTCTGTTTCTTATCTCTAAGTTAGGCTATTCTTTTCTGGGCCAGAGTTAATGGTAACTCCTGTGTTCTTAGCCCCCTTTATATTTTGGGTTTGCAAGGCTCATTAGAAGAGCCTTTTGGCAAACATCTGCAGTACTTTGGTCTAAAATCCCTTACGCAGGGACAGGAAAATGCTTTTTCTTATGGGGTAACTGTGTGGGGAATATCGACCTAATTTGGAACATTGTGAGGCCTAATCAACAGCAACAGGCTTAATTTCACATGAGCAGCAGTAGCAGAAGGAGATACCAGTTCTGCCTCTCAAGGCAGGAGCTGTGCAACGGCTGCCATTTCCTGACTGTGACCGTGTCATCCAGCGAGGCCGGTGCGGCTCCCAGCAATCAAGCTCTTCCAATTGTAGTCCATGAAAGAGTAAAACCAGGGTCATGTGGGAGCTTATTGAAAATCTAGAATCTTGAGCTTTACTTAGGTCTTCGGAATTAGAATCTTTTTTTTTTTAATAGGAACCCTCAGGTAAGTCTTATAAACATTAAAGTTTTAAAAGCACTGGTCTAGACCAGCCCCTCAAAACATGGTCCACACACCACTGCTGGTCTGCTAATAACATTCACCTGCACTCTGCAATGAGATTTGTGGAGAATTTGAGAGTACTCCTTCAACAACTTCTGTAGAACTTGGACATTGCTGTGACATTAAAGCATGTGATCACAGGACTTGCCTTGTTGAACAAATGAAGAACACTTTGGATGGTGTGGAACTCAAGAGGTAAATAACATGGGATGCAAGCTATGTTCTAGATATGGGCAACAGGACCATGCTACTATGTGTGATTTTGAGAATTAATTTGCCAATTACCAAGTGCATGAAATGTAGAATTCATTTCTTTAATTGAAACATAATTTAAGCTTAATGATAGAATTGTTATAGAATGAATTGTTAAAACTGATGATGGATTGAAGATGAATTTTAAAACACATTCTTAGACTGCAGCATGTCTAGCAGCAGAAGCACTGTGTGTGATATCTTCCTCTTATGGCCTGCAACTCTCTGCCTCCTCACTCCATGCTCCATTAAAGCTTCTTTCTTACTCTTTAGAGAAAAGAGAGGATCTCTGTTTGTTGTACATTGATGGCTCTATGCCACTGGAAAGGGATGCTTGATTTATTGTATCAGATGTTAGTGTATGCATCGTGCACTGAAATGAGTCTCATACTGATTCTTTGGGTGGGTGTATGTCATAAAGAATTTGGCTTTGGCCAAAGAGAGTCAGGCCTCTGCTCTTGGCTTCTGGGAGGTAATCTAAGTCATTTCTGATAGGGGTGTCTTTGTTTGGGTCAGAAATTGGCCACACTGACATTTTAGGGTAGAAACTGACCATGCCATAATGCCTGAATATTTGATTTGGGAGTGGGGGGGGGAGCGGTCATGTGGTATCAGTTTTCCTAGAAGTTAAATTCAAATACCTATGAAACCAGTAACTCAATCAGTCATGCCTATATAATAAAACCCCAATAAAATCTCTGGACACTGAAGTTAAGGTGAGCATCCCTGGTCAGCAGCCCTCCAGACATATTGTCACATACCAATACTGAGAGGGTAACATGTCCTGAGAAAATGAAAATGCTATATTTGGAACCCTCCCAAACTCTGTCCCATATATCTCTTCCTTTGGTTGATATTAAGTTTATAGCCTTTCCCAGTTATAAGCCCATGTGAGTATAATAGATTTCGGTGAATTTTTATGAGTTCTTCTAGCTAATTACTGAACCTGTGAGTGGTTTTTGGAACCCCTTAAACTTGTGGTTGGTATCAGAAGTGAGGATGGTCTTGTGTGGACTCTTCTCTCTAATTTGTGGTTTACCCAGTCTTAGTTTGGTCTGGCTGCCATAACAAAATAGCATACATTGGGTGGCTTAAACAACAGAAATTTATTTTCTCCATGTTTTGGAGCCTGGTGACAGCTTAGCTCCAGTGAGAACTCTCTGGTGTATAGACAGCCACTTTCTTCCTGTGCTCACGTGGTGGAGAGAGATGTCTCTGGCTTCTCTCCCTATTTTATGAGGACACGGGTTTTACCAGATCAGGATCTCACTCTTATGACTTGATTTCATTTTAATCAGCCCCTTAAAGGCCCTATCTCCAATATAGTCACATGGTGCGGTGGTTAGGGTTTCAACATATGAATTTGGAGTGGGGCACGATTCAGTCCCTAGCAGACCCTAACTCCTGGCAGCGGGTCAGAAGTACTGGACAGACTTGACAGTCCAAAGACTGTGCCCTTAACCTCACAGTCTGACTGCCTCTGGGTAGGAGAGATAAGGCAGGAAGGGGTTACTTAAAAGTGCACATGAAACATTATGCTAAGGGAAATAAGCCAGACATAAAAGGACAAATGCTACATGATTTCACTTATGTGAGCTACCTGGAACAGTCGAATTCCTGGAAAGAGAAAGTACAAAGAAGAGGCTACAGGGTGGAATGAACGGGGAGTTATTGTTTAATGGTTAGAAAGTTTCAGTTTGAGGCGATGGAAATGTTCTGGAGATGGATAGTGGCTGTGGTTGCACAGAAATGTGAATGTGCTTAATGCCACTGAAGTGGGGTTAAAAAGGCAAATTTCACGTTATGTATATTTTGCCACAATTTTTTAAAGTGCATGTGAATAATCAACCCATTATAATTTTTGTCATTCTATGGAATTGGAATTGAACCAACAGACAGCTCAGACAGTCCGTAGCTGTGGAGGCAAGGCTGTTTTTCCCCTTCTGAATCTAGTTCACTCCTTCTGAATTATTGGTGCATGGTCAGCCATTCCTGTCACTCACTGAATCAGAGACAGCTCACGTCCACCAAAACCTACATCTTCCTCCTGGGCATTCAGTTAGCCTGGATTTTCAAGGTAGGAGAGGCCACACCACTGAGTTCTGACACACCTCCCCGAAGAGTGGCTTCTCTTTCTCTGTCTACCGTGACAAAAGAGAGGATCCCAAGGACCCAGAGGAGGCTGGATGGTCGTCGATCAAGAAATACATTTATACTGAGTAAAAAGCCTGTTTTTTTCTGTTATGGGAGCTGAGGTTACTTTGACGCATGTACCCACTCTTTGGGACAGTTGCTCCCGAAGGGATCTGCAGCAGAGCAAGAGCTAGATATCCAGGTACTTTTGTTATAGAAGTGTCGCTGTGATAAGGAAATATGTCCTTTTTCCAAGAAGCAAATAGAAATCTCTTTTCTTGAAACACATTTCTAAAAAAATTGACATCGGAACATATCCAATAATAGATTTTAACAGATATTATATAGTAGGCTATTAAAATAAAGTGTGAGATACTGGCCCAGTTCCTGCATGGACACAAAAATAGTGTTATGGCTTGTCACACTGTGAAAAACATAGCATTCTTTAAAAGCCAAAGTTAAGGGAAAAAATACAGCATTTGAAAATCATGTGAAATTATGTGTACTGCCTCAGCATTTGTATAAAGCTTTGTCACAGAGAAATATTTCAAATATCTAAGAAAAGCTTGTGATTATTGAATGACACATTTCAGTGTGTGAGAAAACCCCAATTATAAAGTAGGTATTAGAAATTAGACATGAGGAAGCCGTTTTGTTTGTCTCCTCCCTGTTTTGCACACTCCAGGTGTCCCGCCACCTCTTCCACCTGGGAAAAACATCCCTGTTCCTGAGCATCTTGTACACCTCAGCATCTTCTATGCGAACCTGTGTCCCATTCCCAGGCCTCATTCTCAAGCAGGCCTTGGGGTGTGCACCCAGGAGCTAGAGGGGATATTCTGGAAAGAGATCTGCTCTAGGTCAACACTCCGGAGGAGAATTCTTCTAAATTTGGATGTTAGTGCTGGTAGACTGGGTCCAACATTTTCTGGGTCCAATTTCAGTGGCCTGTGAAGAGTAGAATTCCTGGTTTTCCTTAAATTTATTGTAGTTGGACAGGAGCTGGAGGGAAAAGAGGGGGGCAAAAAAGGGGCTCTTCCAGAAAGGGCTTTCTTGCCCTTATTCCCCATATACTCCACTTACATAGGAAAGAAAGAAGGAGGGTAAAAAGCTGAGAGAAACAGGATGGACAATGAGGCTGTACTTAAAGAAAACTCTCTGGAGTGGCCATGACCTTCGTGAGGGGAGGAGGACAGGACCCGCCATGATTCCAAGCACTTGGAATGTAGGTCTGAGATGATCAACAAGCCAGGGCTCTGTCAGTGACGGCTTTGAAGGGCCGAGGAGGCCTGCCCACAACACTCGCTATAGGGCCTGAGACTAAGGTGGGTTTGTGTGTTTGTGAAAGTGGCATTCAAAATCGAATCAATCTCTGAGGTGAAAGATACACTTCATTAATAAATTAGAGACTAAGGTGAAGTGACTAGCAATGACTTGGGAATAAGTTATCTGTTAAAAGAAAAAAACTAATAAAGCTGATTGCAGAATGTGTAGCTATCTGCCTATAGAAATCACTCAAGAGATTGTTTATGAATAATGGTGGTGAGTCAGGTGTGGTCTCTGAAAACACTGCTGTGCCCTAACAGCCACCCTGTGCCCTAAGTGCTTTTGGGAGCACAGACTGAATTTGGACAAAATTCAATTTAAAATGAATCCAGTGCTGTCTGGTGAGATCCAGGCATAGCGCTAATGCTCAGAAATATCCTGAGAGCTAGCTCTTACAATGCCTTTGTTTCAGATGAGGAAATGAAGATTTGGAGATATTAAAATGCCCATGATCACACAGTGGAGAAGTCCCAACCCGATTTCAAGTCCGTAGTTTTCTAATACCACAGTTCTGGAATACCTTCCACTGCAATTGACACATTTATTTATTAAGTTCCTTCACAGACATTTACTGAGCCCTGGGCAAACAGGAATAATAAGAGCATGGTTCTCAAAGTCCCACAGTTTGCTGGGATCCACAACAAACTCCCTATTCTGCTATGGTGAGCCATAACAGTGATGACAGGTGTCTGAGGGACATGACTGGTGAGCACCATGCTCAGCCTGCCTGAAGGAGGAGGTCGGGGAAGAGCAGTGGGTGTTGGGGGAAGTTATAAAGGCAAGTAGGAACAGACACAGGAAAACAGAGATTTCAGCCCAGGAAACAACTTGGATGTGTAAGAAAGGATCAGATCATAAGACCAGGGAATGACCAGAAGCTGGGATGGGGGAGGGAAAGCATAGGAGGCTGATGGAGAAGGGCAGGGACCAATGTGAGAGGGGCAGGGGTCAGATCTGGGCTGTTCACATGTCAGACTAAGGAAATAAGACTTCATCTACAAAAAGTGGTGCACCAGCAAAATATCTTAAGAGTCATCAGTCTGTGGACACATTGGGAAGAGCTGACCATCTGCCCTGGTTGCAGGTAATACTGGAGACTGGTATATTGTTTCCCATGATAGAAAGAAGATGGCGGGCAAGGAATTTTGCTAAGGGGGGTTGAGGATGTATGGAAAGAGCAGATGTGGAAACAATGTAGGGGGAGGAGTTAAAATTGCTACTTGCCTAACTGACAGTATGTAGGAGTGGGGGCAATAGTAACTCACAGATTTCTGGTGCAGGTGATTATCAGGTTTGGATGGTGGTGCCCATCATTGTGGGAGGAAGTACAATGTAGGATGGATGGAGAAGGTGTGGTTAACTAGGAGTGTATATGAGTGTGTGTGCATGGGGGTGAAGACAGAGGAAGATTATTGTCTCTGGACACCGATACCGCCTGGAGTTCAGAGGAACAGCCTGTTCAACTCAAAAACTCATCAGTCCCACCTGAAGAAAGGCAGTAGACAGGAAAGAGAGGTCGAGCAAACAAAATCTTATCAGTGTGTTTACACCACTATTCAGGAATGGCGGGTAAGGCCCCGGCCAGCTAGCAGGATTGCTCCAGTTCCTTGGCAAGTGTGCCCCTATGTCCACACATGTCCTTTAACTTGGATTTTCATACTCATCAAACGAGCTTATGATTATAGCAGGGTCTGCATATAGCCTTCCCTCAGGAGAGAATATGCACAGGCTGATAGAGGTAGTAGGATTTCTCCAGGAATCTCTGGCTTATTACACATAAGTCCCTTGAGTTTGGTTACTCTGGACGAATCCTCAAATCCAATCACTTTAAGATGTCCCAACAGATTGCATCTGAACCTTGGTTACAGCCCAGTTATGGCAGCCAGCTTGTCTCTCTAGACTCCAAATCCAAGTGACTTCAGCCACACTCACTGAGGCCAAGCTTGTACAGCCAGAAGGTTCTACAGACACCACATGCTATTGTGGAAACTGCCTGTATCCCACCAGACATTTCATATAGAAGAGAGACTCCTGATGTTTACCAAGGCCTGATGAGTAGCACCGGTCTGGGGTTTCCAACCTCAGCTGGTCAGGAATGTGTAGAATCCTGAAAATGAATACAGATAGCTGAGCCAAAAACACATCATGTTTTCAAAGACAGCTTCTTTATGAACAAATCACAAACAGAGGCGTGTCCTTCTTAATATGCATGTAAGAAAATGGTCTTGAAAGCCACTTCATACCTCCATTTACTCATTCATTCCACAGCGGCTTATTAGGTGTCTTCTATGAGCCTCGTGTGTGCTGAGTGTCAGGCTCACAGTGATCTGCAAGCTTGACATGGTCTCTGTGGTACCTAGGCTCACCCTAGGTGGTCAGAGTGCCATCTGGTGTGCTGCACAAAGGGTGGCCCAGCACGTTAACCTGCAGCCAGAACAGAAGGGAAGGGAGGTGCAGTTGTGACATAGCTAATGATCCTCTGAAGACCCTCAGGTCTGTGTCTATAGTTTACCCTGAAAGCTGTCTTCCTGTTGAGTGTCTTGGGAATAAGACACTGATTCACAAGGGGAATCATGGAGCTGTTTACTGTTCTTTGCATCTTCATTTTTAAAAACGTCAGTTCAGGTTTACATTTAAGTGCAATCATGTCTATGTGAGTGTCACTATGTAGCTACTCAGTTCAGCTATTTAAAAACATCAGGCAGAAGAGAGGATGATCACTAAGTAAAAACAATCTTCCAAGCCTACTATCTTACATACTGGTTTTTTTTAAATTTAGGACTTTTGTTTTTGAGTACTATAAAAGAGTGAAAAAGAGATCCAGATAGAACATATATTTTTATTTAAGGACCAGCATAGATGGGTTGAAGATTTGCTCATCACTCCAAGATGGAAATGGGACTCAGGTTTGGCTCAGCCCTCCCTGCATCCATCAGTTCATAGCCTCTTCCCCAGGTTGGACAGTCCTTTCCTATCTTCTTTTTCAAAATGCTGTTTTCATTTCTCACATCTTAGTCATGCATGTACTCTTCACAGTTTTGAGGTGTTAAATTTTTTTCCAGTCTAAATTCCTCACCTTAGTGTTTATGGATAGACTATAATTCACTGTTCTCTAGGATCCCAACAGAATCAGTAAATATTTAACATAGCCTTTCAGAAACTCATGGAAAACAAAGGAAAAAGATGCATCAGTAATAAGTTATAGCAACAGAAAACACTAGCAGCACAACAATTCTTGAGTGAATTGTAGAAGTTCTGATGCATTTAAGAATCAGAGTTCTTTTTGGAGTCTGGGAGGCTTGGTCAGTGAAGCGTTTGACTCTTGATCTCAGCTCAAGTTTGACCTCAGCATTGTTTGTTCAAGCCCCATATTGGGCTCCATGCTGGGGGTGAAGCTTACTTACAAAAAATAAATTAAAAAAGAATCTGATTTCTCTTATCAAGAAAAAAGGAAAGGACTCAAGTAAAACCACAAATGAGAGAGGAGAAATTTAACAAACAACACTATGGGAATACAAACATTTATAAAAGAATATTATGAAAAACTATATGCAAATCAATTAGATGACATAGAAAAATGGATAAATTCCTAGAACCATAGCTTACTAAAACTAAATCACGAAGAAATAATAAAGTTTGAACACACCAATTACCAGCAAGGAGATTAAGTCAGTAATCAATAAAAAAAATTTCCAACAAACAAAATTCCGGAACCAGATGTCTTCATAGGCAAATTCTACCAAATATTTAAAGAAGAGTTAATACCTATTCTTTTCAAGCCATTCCAAACAATAGAAAAGGAAGGAAAACTTCTAAATACATTCTATGAGACCAGCATTACCCAGATACCAAAACCAGACAAAAACTCCATTGAAAAAGAGAACTACAGGCCAATATCCCTGATGAACATAGATGCAAAAATCCTCAACAAAATACTAGCAAAGTGTATCCAACAATACATTAAAAAATCCTTCGCCACAAGAAAGTGGGATTTATTCATGAGTTGCAGGAGTGGTTTAATATTCACAAATCAATGTAATATACCACATTAATAAGAGAATAATAAGAACCATCTGATCATTTCAATAAATGCAAAAATGTATCTGACAAAGTGCAATATCCATTCATGATAAAAATCCTCAACTAAGTAGGATTACCCCAACATAATAAAGGCCATATATGTAAAACCCACAGATGATATACCTCAATGGGGGAAGAACTGAAAGCCTCTCCCCTAGGGTCAGAACAAGTCCAGGATGTCCACTCTCACTACTTTTATCCAACACAGTACTTGAAATCCTAACCATAGCAATCAGACAACAAAAAGAAATAAAAGACATCTAAACTGGTAAAGAAGAAGCAAAATGTTGACTATTTACAGATAAAATGATAGTATAAAATCCAAAAGCTCTTCCAAATAACTGCTAGAACTGATAAATGAATTCAGTAAAGTCACAAAATACAGAATCATTGCACAGAAATCTGTTGCATTTCTATATACCAATAATGAAGCAGCAGAAAGAGAAATTAAGAAAACAATCTCATTTACAATTACACCCAAAATAATAAGATATCTAGGAATAAATCTAACCAAAAAGGTGAAAGACCTGTACTCTGAGAACTATAAAACACTGAGGAAAGAAACTGAAGACAGCACAAAGAAGAAAGACACTCCATGTTCATGGATTGGAAAAACAAGTACTGTTAAAATGTCCCTACTACTCAAAGCAGTCCACACTTTCAATGCAATCCCTATCAAAATACCAACAACTTTTTACACAGAGCTAAAACAATCCTAAAATTTGTATGGAACTTCAAAACACCTTGAATACCCAAAGCAATCTTGAAAAAGAAAAGCAAAGCTGGAAGCATCACAATACTGGACTTCAAGTTATTTTACAAAGTCATAGTAATCAAAACGATATGGTACTGGCACAAAAATAGACATAGATCAATGGAACAGAATAGAAAACCCAGAAATAAGCCCACAACTAAATGATAAATTAATCTTTGGGAAAGTGAAAAAGAATATCCAATGGGGAGAAAACAATCTCTTCAACAGATGGTTTTGGGAAAACTGGATAGCTACATGCAAAAGAATGAAGCTGGACCACTTTTTTTATACCATACACAAAAATAAAATCAAAATGGAGTAAAAGCCTAAATGTGAGGGACATCTGGGTGGTTCATATGGTGAAAGGTCCAACTCTTGGTTTTGGCTCAGATCATGAGCTCAATGTTGGTGAGTTTGAGCTCTACATCAGGATCTGTGTTGAGAGCTCAGAGCCTGCTTGGGATTCTCTCCCTCTTTCTCTGTCCCTCCACTGCTCATGCTTGGTCATGCATTCTCTCTCTCTCTCTCTCTCTCTCTCTCTCTCTCTCTCTCCCTCAAAAATAAATAAATAAACATTTTAAAAAACACCTAAATGTGAGACCTGAAATCACAATAATTCTAGAATAGAACACATGTAATAATTTTTCTAACATTGACTGTGGAAATTTCTTTCTAGATAACTCCCCTGAGGCAAGGGAAATAAAAGCAAAAATAAGCTATTGGGACTACATCAAAACAAAGGACTTCTGCACAATTAAGGAAACAATCAACAAAACAAAAAGGCAAACCAAGGAATAGAAGAAGATATTTGCAAATGACATATCTGATAAAAGGTTACTATCCAAAATCTATAAAGAACTTATAAAATGTTCCCCAAAACACCCAAAAACCAAATAATCCAATTGAAAAAATGAGCAGAAGACATGAATAGATATTTCTTCAAAGAAGACATCCACATGGCCAACAAACACATGAAACGATGCTCATCCTCACTTATTATCAGGAAAATGCAAATTAAAACTACAATGAGATATCACCTCACACCTGTCAAAATGGCTAAAGTAAAAAACACAAGAAACAAGTGTTGGTGAAGATGTGGAGGAAGGAGAACCCTCTTAAACTGTTGGTGAGTGCAGCTGCTGTGGAAAACAGTATGAAAGCTCCACAAGAAGTTACAAATAGACCTACCCTACCATCCAGGAATCACACTACTGGGTATTTACCCAAGGAATAGAAAAATACTAAATCAAAGGGATACCAGCACCCCATGTTTATAGCAGTATCTGTTTATATTAGGCAAACTATGGAAGCAGCCTAAGTGTCCATTAATAGATGAATGGATAAGAAGAAATGGTGTATATATATACAATGGAATACTATTCAGCCATTAAAAAGAAATGAAATCTTGCCATTTGCAACAACATGGGTGGAGCTAGAGAGTATTATGCTGAGCAAAATAAGTCAGAGAAAAACAAATACCATATGATTCACTCATATGTAGAGTTTAAGAAACAAAACAAATGAGCAAAGGGGAAAAAAGAGAGAGAGGGAGGCAAACTAAGAAACAGACTCTTAACTATCAATGAGATACAGATGGTCACCAGTTTTGTTTTCTCCTAATATGGGAATTTTTTATTGAAAAGTAAGCTTTCTTTGCAATGCTTCCTTTGTTGTAAATCAATTATGCATGGATGCGTGTGTCTCTTCCTTTTTTTGTGTGTTGCATTTGTCTATTCATTTTTTTATTTGTTCATTCTTACACCAATACCACTTTATCTTAATTATTGTAGCTTTATCATTAGCGTTGATATCTAGTATGATGAATTCTCCCACCTTGTTCTTTAAAGATAATCTCAGTCCTTTGTCCTTTAATATGTATTTTTATAGTCAATTTTTCAATTTCAAAAGCAGCCCTTGCCTGGATTTTGACTGGCATTGTATAAAATCTATAGGTCATTTCTGGGAAGAATTAACATCTTTATAATATTAAATTTTTAATTTCTGAAATATTACAACAAATGTGTTTGTTTAGGTTTTCTTTTCCTTTTTTTCCCTCTCTCAATGACCTAAAGTTTTCTATGCATAGGTCTCACACATCTTTAAATAGATTTATTCTTAAGACTGTAATTTTTGATGTTATTGTAAACAATATAATTAAAATTTCATTTTCTCTTTGTTGGTGATCTACAGAAATAAGTTTATTTTTTGTTTGTTAATCATTGTCCAGACACCTTCTAAGGTCTTATATTAATTCTAAGAGTTTATCTTTGGGGTGTTTTTTTTTTGATGTTTTTATAATCTGAATTATGCCATATGTAAATAAAAAGTTTCATTTTTTCCTCTGAAATTCTGTGTCTTGTAAGCATATATATATATATATATATGTGCGTGTGTGTGTACATGTGTATTTACACTTGCACTGTTACACTGATTATAACCTCCAGTATTTTTTTTTGCCTATAATTGATGATATTGGTATTCTTACTATATTCCTAATTTTAAAAGAAAGTTTGTATGATTTACAATGTTTATTCTGACTTTTTTTGACACTCTTTATCAGATTAAGAAAGTTACCTTTTATTTTTGATTTGCTGAGAATTTTTCTCCTACAAATGAGTGAATTGCATCACATGCTTTTTATGCATTTACTGAGATCATCATTTGATTCTTCTCTGTTAGTCTGTGAATATAGTTAATTATACTGATTCCTTTTTTAATGTTTAAGCAACTTTGCATTCCCAAGGCTGAGCCAGATTGGTCAACTTGTATTACTTTTCTGTATGTATCACTGGATTTACTTTGTTAATATTTTGCTTAGATTTTCACATCTATGTTCATGGCTTGTAATGTTTTTCTTTTTTGTAAAGTTTTGGAATCAATATTATGCAGGCTGCAGAAAATGAGTTGGCAAGTAAGTATTTCTTCTTTTTCTGACATCTGGAAGAATTTTCATTGCTATTGTTTCTTCTTTTAAACTTTGGAAAAATTCATCATAAAGCTATCAGGGCCCATAGGGAATAAGTTTAGGAACTCCCTGAGCTTGTACTTATGGATTAACAAGGCATAGTAACGGGAAGCCTCAGGATGCAAACAAGATTATGTATTCAGAGCGGAAGCGCTCCCTCAACTTCATACAATAGCAGAAAGTTTCTTTCACAGGAAGGAAGGACCAAAATAAGTAAACAGGGCTATAAACCACTGAAAGACGAAATTGCCCAGAGTGGAGCTAATTAGCAAAAGAAAAGTGCCTGGTTGACGCTGAGGTAGCATGCTCTGTTTGTCTTATCCATTAGGCTAGCTAAGATAAACAGATGTGAAACCTCATACCTGCCATAAACAAACATCTGCCCAGCACCAGAACTTTGTTTTGTATTGACCCAAACCCCTAAGACTACATATCTTCAAAACCCCCTTTCCCATGAGTTAATGTTTACTGTTTCATTGTCTCTTTATGCACATCCATCATGCTTGCAAGCCTTCTGATTCTAATAAAAACAGAGCAAAGACTTTTACATGTAGCTCTTCTCTCCTCCCAGACATTAACTTCTCTCGCATTTCAATCCTGCATCCGCTCTCTTGCTGGACAAGAGAGAACTCCAGATCCAGAGTCTATGACATGGACCCACAGTTTTCTTTGCAGGACTAGAGGATTTTTTTGTGAATTATTGACTTGTTTAAAAAAATAATTGGATATTTAGGTCATCTATTTCTTTGGTGTGCATGTGTGTGTGTGTGTGTGTGTTGTTGTTGTTGTTGTTGTTGCTGCTGCTGTTTTTAAATGAATACAATTTATTGTCAAATTGGCTTACATACAACCACCCACTGCTCATCCCAAGTGCCCTCCTCAATGCCCATCACCCATTTCCCCTCTCCCCCACCCCCCCATCCACCCTAAGTTTGTTCTCTGTACTTAACAGTCTCTCGTGGTTTGCCCCCCTCCCTTTCTGTAACTATTTTTTCCCCTTCCCTTCCCCAATGGCCCTATGCTATGTCTCTCAAGATCTACAGATGAGTGAAAACATATGCTATCTATCCTTCTCTGTAGGTCACCTATTTCTTTTATCAGTGTTTATAAAGAGTATCTTTTCCTTATAGAAATGTGTCTTCTTTATCTGAATTTAAAAATATTTATCAGCATAATGTACAAAATATTTTTTTTTGTCTTTTTAGGATCTTTTTTTGTCCTGATATTAGATGTTTGTGAATTTCTTCTTTTTTTCCTGATTGGATTCACCAGGATTTATTAACTTTATTAGTTTTTCCAAATTTCCAATTTCAGTGTTTACTTATTGCTTTTTGAATGTACTTCTTACAAAAATTATTAACGGCTATTCTTTTCTTCTCTCCCCTCATCTGTCATCCACTTTCTTTGGGTTTAATTCTTTCTAACTCTTTCTAATATTTTGAAATGGATGGTTTTGTGTGTGTGTGTGTGTGTGTGTGT
>NC_043702.1:110535408-110540890 GCF_006229205.1 Suricata suricatta
ATTCTTGGAGGTTTTCCAGACTTTTTCCAGTGGTTGATTTCAAGTTTCATAGCATTGTGATCTGACAGTGTGCATGGTATGATCTCTATTTGTTTATACTTATGGAGGGCTGCTTTATGCCCCAGTATGTGGTGTATCTTGGAGAATGTGCCATGTGCACTCGAAAAGAAGGTGAATTTCCTATCTTTAGGATGCAGAGTTCTAAATATATCTATCAGTTCCATCTGTTCCAATGTGTTGTTCAGGTACATTATTTCCTTAGTGATTTTCTGTCTGGTTGATCTATCCATTGCTGTCAGTGGTGTATTAAAGTCCCCTGCAATTAGCACATTTTTGTCAATAAGATTGTTTCTTTCTGTGATTAATTGTTTTATGTATTTGGGTGCTCCCAAGTTAGGCGCATAGATATTTATAATTGTTAGCTCTTCCTGATGGAGAGATCCTGTAATTATTATATAATGTCCTTCTTCATCTCTTGTTACTGCCTTTACTTTAAAGTCCAGTTTGTCTGATATTAGTATGGCTACTGCAGCTTTCTTTTGGCTTCCAGTTGCCTGATAGATATTTCTCCATCCCTTTACTTTAAACCTGTAGGTGTCTTCTGGTCGAAAATGAGTCTCCTGTAGAAAGCAAATATATGGGTTTTGTTTTTTTATCTGAAATGGATGGTTTGATCTTGCTTTTTGAGCTTTTCTTTTTTTAACATATCCATGGTAAGATATAATTTTTTAGTCTTTCAAAAATGGTTTTAGCTTCATCTCACAAGTTTTGAAATGTCTTATTTTCAGTATCTTTCAATTAAAAATATTTTCTGTTTTCTATTATAAATTCATCTTGGATTAATGAATTACTTAGAAGCAAAATGCTTAATTTTCAAACATTTGGGAGTTTTGGTTGTCCTTAAAAAGATTTTTTTTCCTGTTTTTGATTTATTTTTCAGAGACAGAGAGAGACAGCACAAGCAGGGGAGGGTCAGAGAGAGAGAGGACACAGAATCTGAAACAGGCTCCAGGCTCTGAGCTATCTGTCAGCACAGAGCCCAATGCGGGGCTCGAAACCACGAACCGTGAGATCATGAGTCGAAGCAAGACACTTAACCAACTGAACCACCCAGGTGTCTCTTGGTTGTCTTTTTGTATTTGATTTGTAGTTTAATTCTACTGTAGCTGGAGAGCATATCCTGTGTAACTTCAATTTGGCGACATTTGTTTATTTATGATCCAGCATGTGGTTAATTTTCTCTAGGTTCCATGTGTGCCAGAGAACAATGTGTACCCTCCAGCCACTGAGCACAGTGTGTAACACAGGTCACTCGGCCAACTTTTTTAATCTTCCAAATCTTTACCAACCTTCCACATTGTTACCAATCTGAGTCTATCAATTACTAGACATGTTTAAAAATATCCTTCAATAATTGTAGATTTGTCCAGTTCTTCTTTTGTTTCTGTTGAATTTTGCTTTATATATTTATGGCTATATTGTAGGTACACTAAAATTTGAACTTTTATGTGTTTTTTTGGTGAATGTAACCTCTAAGAACTATGAAATATCAATCTATATCTTTAGCAATATTTAACGTGCCTTTATCTGATACCAATATAGCACTTGCATTTACATTATTTTCCTATCTTTTAATTTTCAACATCTCTGTCTTGTATGTAAGGCAAATCTTCTTAATGTAGCATAAAATTGGGTTTGGGTTTAATCCAATCAGATAAGCTTTATCTTTTAAATGGTGTAGGTATTTATTCTGTCTAAACTTAAGGTAATTATGAGATTTCAAGTGATATTACAAAGTGGTACTAATTTAAAAAGTATGGTACTATCACAAAAATAGACATATAGAGCAATGAAATACACCAAAAACCCATAAATAAACCCGCAATTATATGGTCAACGAGTCTTTGACAAAATTATAATGAATAGACAATGGGGAAAAGACAGTCTCTTCAACAAATGGTGTTGGAAAACTGGACAACTACATGCAAAAGAATAAAGCTGAACCATTTTCTTTCACCATATGCAAAAATAAACTCAAAATAGATTAAAGAACTGGGTTACCTGGTAGCTAAGTTGGTTAAGCATCCAACTCTTGATTTTGGCTCAGGCCATGACTTCAAGGTTATAAGATGGAGCCCTGTTTTGGGGTCTATGTTGAGCATGGAGTCTGCTTAAGATTCTCTCTCTCCCTCTCCCTCTGCTCCTCCCTGTTGCTCTCTCTCTCTCTCTCTAAAACAAAGAAACAAAAACAAACAAATAATTTTTAAAAACCCAGACAAATCCCAAACCAAACCAAAGGAAAAAAAAAACAATGAGAGAATAAATGGATTAAAGACCTAAATATGAGACCTGAAACCATAAAAGTCCTTGAAGAGAAGACAGGCAGTAATTCCTCTAGCATAGTGAAAAAAAATCAGCATAGCAACATTTTTCTAGATATGTCTTCTGAGGCAAGGAAAATAACAAAAATATACTATTGGGACTACATCAAAATAAAAAGCTTCTGCACAGTGAAGGAAACTCCACAAAACTAAAAGGCAATCTACTCAATGGGAGAAGATATTTGCAAGTGACATATCTGATAAAGGGTTAGTATCCAAAATATACAAAGAAGTGATACAACTCAACACCAAACTCCAATACTGCAGAGAATTGGTGCTTGAGAAATGTTAGTTACATCAAATCGCTCTCCCATATGTGTTATTTCACACATAAAACAAATACATTTTGTTGCATGTTTATCTCTGAAAACCTAGACGAATTTGAATAATGTATAAGTTTATTAGGGAATATATGACATCTTGCTGAAAGGCCCTTTGCTTCCTGGGATATGATTTGAAGAGGAATTGGTAATATATGTTTAGAGTACATCATTTGTTTGAAAGAGGAGGGAAGCACATATTTAAAAATTAGATGGTTTTATTTCATGAAGAAAACGAGACAAGGGTTAGCAAGTAGCCAACCTACAGAGTAAAGGGAGCTAGTACACACACATCAAGAGATGAGCTCATGAAATTCAATGACACACCAAGGGTCCTTGTATTGGAAGACTTTGGAGACACTTCCAAAGCTCAGCTGAGAACATGCTTCTCTTCAGTTATGCTCTTATTTACCTATTGTCTTAGATGTTGACAGACAATGAAGTTCACCTACATAGATATCTAGACGCCAGGACCACATTAAAGAAAGCAATTTGAACCCTTTACATCCATAATTATTTTTGCCCTGTGTAAACATGAAGTCAGTTTGTTGACATCTCTGAGTAAAGTTTTCGGAGTCTGGCCTTTTCTTTTAACATTACCAACACCAAAGGTTAAGGTACCCTGTTTTGTTTCCACTCATCCTTTCTTAGAGAGTCATTCTAATCCTAAAATTCTTATGTTCTTTGTGTTCTTAAATATCTCTTAACTTTATTCTCATAAATTTGTCCTTGCCATAAATGAGAAGCTCATTGATAAGTTTGTATTTTTCTAATTAACTATGTTAGTCATTAATACTATTCACTAAATATTTTGTGTTCTCTGCCATTCTAGAAATATGGTAGGACTGAATTTCTTAGCATTAGGCTGGGTGAGGTTATGTGACAAGTAGTGGCCATTACATTGTGAGCAAAAGGCCACGGGTTCCTCCCTGGCCAGAGAGTTTAATTGCTTGCTGACATAAGACCCTCTGGCGATCTCCTTTCCCTCTGATACAGTGACCACCAATATTGCCTTTGTCAGCTTGGGCCCCTGTGTGGCCTGGGCCCATCCATGTTGTTGCAAATGGCATGATCTCATCCTTTTTATGGCTATGTGACATTCCATCATGTGTATACCACATTTTCCTATCCATTCCTCTGTTGATAGACACTTAGGCTGCTTCCACGTCTTGGCTATTGTAAATAATGCTGTGATAAAATAGGAGTGTACATATATTTTTGGGTTAGCAGTTTTGTTTTCCCTGGATAAATATCTAATAATGGAATTCTAAGATTATATGACATTTCCATTTTTAATTTTTAGAGGAACATGCATACTGTTTTCCACGGTGGCTGCACCAGTTTGCATTCACACCAACAGTGCAAGAGGGTTCCCTTATCTCCACATTCTCATAAACATGTGTTTCTTCTATTTCAACTATTCTGATAGGTGTGACGTGATGGATGTAATGGGACCGTTGGTAGCAATACTTGTGTTGAATACAGCATGACATATAACTTGTCAAATCACTAAGTTGTACACCTGAAACTAATATAACCTTGTGCGTTCACTATATTCAAATAAAACAAGTGTGCAAATAATAATAATAATAATAATAATAATAATAATAATAATAATAATGCCCTTATGGTTTTAAGCCACGAAGATTTTGGGCTTGCTTATTACTATGTTTATCAGTCTGAGTTCTACCATAAAAATTCTTCTACCATAAGGAAGAGTTCTAACCTAAAAATAAAATCACATCTACAAAATATCTTCTCAGCTCCTAGGTTAATGTTTACTGAACACCTGGCGCTGTCACCCAGCTAAACTGACATTTCCAACTGAACATCACACTGTGTCAGAACGTGATTAGGCTTCCCTGATTACATGACCATGACAACAATTAGCAAGATTTGACTGTCCACAGACCTTAGACTTAAATGATCTACCTCATGCATTCTTTTCATATACATGATGAACTGAGTGTGTATGAGTGACAAACTTCAAATAAGACAAACTTCAAATAAGAACTTTTTATTTAATCCATAAATTTAATGGTAGTTTTCATGGCATTCTTTTTACTTTTTAAAAAAATAGTTTATTGTCAAATTGGTTTCCATACAGCACCCAGTGCTCTTCCCCACAAGTGCCCTCTTCCATTACCATCACCTCTTTCCCCCCTCCCCCTCCCTTCAACCCTTGGTTCACTTTCAGTACTCAATAGTCTCAGGTTTTGCGTCCCTCTCTCCCCAACTCTCTTTCCCTCTTCCCCTTCCCTTGGTCCTCCATTAGGTTTCTCCTGGTCTCCTGTTAGACCTATGAGTGCAAATATATGGTATCTGTCCTTCTCCATCTGACTTATTTTGCTTAGCATGACACCCTCGAGGTCCATCCACCTTGCTACAAATGGCCATTCTTTCTCATTGCCATGTAATATTCCATTGTATATATATACCACTACTTCTTGATCCACTCATGAGGTGATGGACATTTAGACTCTTTCCATGTTTTGGCTATTGTTGACAGTGCTGATATGAACATTGGGCTACATGTGCTCCTATGCATCAGCATTTCTGTATCTCTTGGGTAAATCCCCAGCAATGCTATTGCTGAGTCATAAGGGAGTTCTATGGATAGTTTTTTGAGGAACCTCCACACTGTTTTCCAGAGCGGCTGCACCAGTTTACATTCCCACCAACAGTGTAGGAGGGTGCCTGTCTCTCCACACCCTCGCCATCATCTGTAGACTCTTGATTTGTTCATTTTAGTCACTCTGACTGGTGTGAGGTGGTACCTCA
>NC_043702.1:110540990-110542867 GCF_006229205.1 Suricata suricatta
AAATTTAAAAATATATGGAAACAAATGAAAATGAAAATACAATTACCCAAACTCTCTGGGACACAGCAAAGGCAGTCCTAAGTGGAAAGTATATTGCAATCCAGGCCTATTTCAATAAACTGGAAAAAGCACACATTCAAAATCTAACAGAGCACCTACTGGAACTAGAAGGGGAGCAGCAAGAGCACCCCAAACCCAGAAGAAGGAAAGAAATAATAAAGATCAGGGCAGAAATAAACAATATAGAATCCAAAAAAGACAGTCAAGCAGATCAATGAAACCAATAGTTGGTTCTTTGAAAAAATAAACAAAATTGATACCTCTAGCCAGGCTCCTTAGAAAGAAAAGAGAGAGCACCCAGATAGACAAAATCATGAATGAAAAAGGATCTATTACAACCAATCTCTTAGAAACACAAGCAATCATCAGAGATTACTATAAAAAATTATATGCCAACAAACTGGACAAACAGAAGAAATGGACAAATTCCTAAATGCGCTTGCACTACCAAATTTCAAACGGGAAGAGATAGAAAGCCTGAATAGACCAATAACTAGTAAAGAAATTGAAACTGTTATCAAAAATCTCCCAATGAATAAGAGCCCAGGGCCAGATGGCTTCCCAGGGGAATTCTACCAGTCATTTAAAGCAGAGATAATACTCATTCTTCTCAAACTATTCCAAAAAATAGAAATAGAAGGAAAACTTCCAAACTCATTCTACGAAGCCAGCATCACCTTCATACCCAAATCAGACAGAGACCCAGGAAAAAAAGAGAACTACAGACTAATATCCTTAATGATACAGATGCAAAAATATTCAACAAGATACCAACAAATCGAATTCAACAACATATAAAAAATTATCCATCATGATCAAGTGAATTTCATTCCTGGGTTACAGGGCTGGTTCAATATCCACAAATCCATCAATGTGGTACATCACATTAACAAAAGAAAAGATAAAAACCATATGATCCTGTTGATAGATGCAGGAAAAGCATTTAACAAAATACAGCACCCTTTCTTAATAAAAACCCTTGAGAAAGTTGGAATACAAGTAACTTACCTAAACATTATAAACACAGTTTATGAAAAGCCCACAGCTAATATTATCCTCAAGGGGGGAAAAACTGAGAGCTTTCCCCCTGAGATAAGGAACACGACAAGGGTGTCCATTCTCACCACTGTTGTTTAACATTGTGCTGGAAGTCCTAGCATCAGCAATCAGACAACAAAAGGAAATACAAGGCATCAGAATTGACAAAGAAGAAGTCAAACTTTCACTTTTCACAGATGACATGATACTCTACATGGAAAACCCAACAGACTCCACCAGAAGACTTCTAGAACTGATCCATGAATTCAGTAAAGTCGCAGGGTACAAATCAATGTACAGAAATCAGTTGTATTCCTATACAACAAAAATGAAGCAGCCGAAAGAGAAATTCAGAAACTGATCCTGTTCACAGTTGCACGACAAACCATAAAATGTCTAGGAGTAAACCTAACCAGGGGTGTAAAAGACCTATATGATGGAAACGATAGAAAACTTATGAAAGAGATTAAAGAAGACACCAAGAAATGGAAAAACATTCCCTGTTCATGGATCGGAAGAATAAACATTGTGAAAATGTCATTACTACCCAAAGCAATCTACACGTTCAATGCAATCCCCATCAAAATTGCACCAATATTCTTCTCAAAGCTAGAACAAACTATCCTCAAATTCGTATGGAACCACAAAAGACCCCAAATAGCCAAAGTAATGTTGAAGAAGAAAACCAAAACGGGAGGCATCACAATCCCAGACTTTGGCCTCTACTACAAAGTTGTCATCATCAAGGCAGTATGGTATTGGCACAAAAACAGACACAT
>NC_043702.1:110542967-110580346 GCF_006229205.1 Suricata suricatta
GAGAGACCCTGTAATTATTATATAATGTCCTTCTTCATCTCTTGTTACTGCCTTTACTTTAAAGTGCAGTTTGTCTGATATAAGTATGGCTACTCCGGCTTTCTTTTGGCTTCCAATTGCATGATAGATATTTCTCCATCCCTTTACTTTCAACCTGAAGCTATCTTCAGGTCTAAAATGAGTCTCTTGTAGACAGAAAAAGGATGGATTTTTTTTTTTTATCCATTCTACTACCCTGTGTCGTTTTGTAGAAGCATTCAGTCCATTGACATTCAGTGTTATTATTTAAAAATATGGGTTAAGAGTCATTGTGTTCTCCCTAGAATTCATGTTTATAGTGGTGTCTCTGGCACCTTGTATTCTTTGCAACATGTCCCTTATAGAGTCCCTCTTAGGATTTCCTATAGGGCTGGTTTGGTGGTCATGAATTCTCTCAATTTTTGTTTATTTGGGAACACTTTTATCTCTCCTTCTATTTTGAATGACAGGCTTGCTGGATAAAGTATTCTTGGCTGCATGTTTTTTCTGTTCATCACATTGAAGATTTCCTGTCATTCTTTCCTGGCCTACCAAGTTTTATTAGATAGGTCTGTAACCACTCTGATAGGTTTCCCTTTGTACGTGAGGGCCCTTTTTTTCCCTAGCTGCTTTCAGAATTCCCTATTTATCTTTATGTTTTGCCAGTTTCACTATGATATGTAGTCCATAAGGTCAATTCAAATTACATCTTAAGGGGGTTCTTTGTGCCTCTTGAATTTGAATGTCTATTTCTTTTCCCAGATTTGGGAAATTTTGTTATCATTTGGTCTAGTATCCTTTCAGGACCTTTCTGTCTTTCTTCCTCTTCAGGAATTCCTATCATATGGATGTTGTTCCGTTTGATTGTATCAGTCAGGTTCGAATTCTCCTTTCCTGCTCCTGGATCAATTTTTCTCTCTCTCTTTTTTTTTCAGCTTCCACTTTCGCTATAACTATATCTTCTAATTCACCCATTCTTCTCTCTGCCTCTTTAATCCTTCAATGGCCACCTCCATTTTATTATTCACCTTATTTATAGCCTTTTTTTTTTTTTGACTCATCACACCTATTTTCAAAGTCCCTAGTCATTTTCTCAGTTGCTTCTCTGGTGCTTTTTTCAACTCCAGCGATTAATTTTATGACACATTTTTAAAATTCTTGTTCTGTTATGTTGTTTAGATCTGTTTTTAGCAGTTCTGTGGCTGTGACTTCTCCCTGGAGGTTCTTCAGGGGAGAGTTCCTTTGTTTTGTCGCTAGTTTTCTGTCTCTTGTCAGTTTCAAAAAGCTCATTGTGCACTGTGCACCTGTTAGTATTGCTCTGTTAAAGGAGGTTTATTGACTGTCCAGGGCCTATAGTTTCAGGAAATATTCTTTTAATGGTGTCTCTCAGTTTCTCTTGTTGTGCTTTTGATTATTTTATTTCCCTACTCAGCAGTATTTGGGATGTGCCGTCATGTGCACTTTGGCTTGTTTCTTGGGGTAGCCCTGAGAAGCAAAAACAGACAAATACAGAGGGAACAGAAGCACGCAAACACACAGACAAATCAAACAAACAAACAAATTAAAAGGAAGAAAGGAAGAAAAGAAAATGGAGAGGAAAGAGAAGAAAAGAAGAGAAGAAAAAAATAAAAGGGGGCAGAGACAACAAAGGACAATGGACAGTCTTAAGTGTATAACCAGTTGAGGGGAGAGATAAAGATGAGATATGGGAGAATATATCTAGATGGCAAGAGGTAGAAAAAAAAGAGGGAGAAAGGAAAACAAAAATAAGGAGTAAAAATTAAAAAAAAATTCAAAGTAAAAAAGTTAATAATAATAAGAAATAAGTACAAAAAAAAAAAAGGCAGCAGCTCCCCCTCGTGGATAGGTGTGGTTTGTTGTAGTAGGTCTGTGGGGGGGGGGCTGCTCTCAGAGGCTCCACCATGGTGGTTGCAGAGAGTAGAATGGCAGCTGCCCAAGCTCTGCTGTAACTAAGTGCTGCAGGCCACTCTAATGAGACCAATCTCCTGTGCTGCAGCTAAGCCAAGCTGTATTTTCTAGGCTTGCCTTGTTTCAAAATCGTAGTCCATGCACTTTTATGCTATCACAGATGAGATGTACTTGCTTTGGTGGCTGGCTTCTTAGCCGGGATCACGTAGGGTGAGGGAGCAGTGTCTCTTGGTGCTGGCAGGGATTTGTGATGCTGGGAGGCGAGGTATGCTGCAGGAAGCGAAATGCGCACTCCCACAGATGCCACCGCCAACTTCCAGCCCCAGCCAGGATAGCGATCGCATAGGGTGAAGGAGCAGTTTCTCTGGCTACTGGCTGGGATTCGTGCTGCTGCTGCCCAAGGCGCAGGGCGCTGCTGGAAATGAGCTGCGTTCTCCTGCAGCCAAAGTGCGCACCCCTGCCTATGCCACTGCCAACTCCTGCCAGGAACGCATAGGAGTGGGAGCTGTTATTTCCCTTTTGGCACCCAGGATTCATGATTCGTGCAGCCAATGCTGGAGGTGAGATGCGTTGTGGAAATGAGGTGCATGCACCGCTCCTGCAGCTGAGGCCGACATGCGCAGCCCTGGGGCTGCAGCTGCCGGGCTGCCACCTCCCTGCCTGGATCATGCAGCAGTCGAGGCTGTTTTTTCCCTTGTGCCACCCAGGTTCGGGATTTGGCTACCCAGCAGTTATATATGGAGTGAGAGTTTTTCTCTCTGAGTGGGGTTAAACGCTCTTTATCTCTTCTTTAGAGACAGTACTGTGAGCATGTTCAGTTTCTCTTTCTCTTCCCTTTGTCTCTCAGGGGTTCTGCATGCTTGCCCCATGTTGGGCTGGGGCTCCCATCTCCCCTGCCCGTCTCGGGCTAGCCCGTTTTCCAATCTCCCCAGTTCACACTCACTCACTCAGGCATCTATGAGGTTGTCTTCTTTCTGGAGTCTGTATTTTCTCCTTCCACTTTTGCAGATGAGAGTAATGTCCTTCTCAGTTCGATAGATGGGGCGGACGAAGTTTACAGAGCTCCCTTCCTGTCTGCCTCCCTCTCTTTTCACTTTTGAATGAGTGTCCACAATGGGCTTGCTTATCTGTGAAATGGTACACATGGCTATTGACCTTCTTCTGATATTACAAATCCCTATCCAAATTTAGTAGGGAGAGCCACCAGGCTGAATATGCCTTGACTCTGCCCTGCATTCTCTGATCCATGTCACTGCATCATGAAGACTGCCTTCTGCTTAGGGGCAGTGTGACTACCATCTTCTACAGATCCCTGTAAACTCCCACTTGCTCCAAATAATTAGCATATTATTAGCAATTTTTGCATTTATTAAGTCAATCATAATATATATTTAAAAACAATTTCTAAATTTACAACACATCTGCCTCTACTTAACTCAGTGTGTGTTCTGCACCTCAGTTTCCCTCATATGTTTAAAAAAAGATGAATTTGGGCTTCAAGAGTCCTTGTTTTTCTTCCAGCTCTAAAAATCTCTGTGTCTATGGTGTAGTCATCTCCTTAATGGATTTTTCATCGGTGTCCTCAGTGCTTCCCATTCATCTTTGAGCTCAGGGTATTTAGCAACAACATACACACAGACAGAGTGGATCCAGGGGATTTACTGTGGAGCTCACCAGTGTGGATCTGCAACACTTCTGTTGTTTCCTCAGGATATTGTCTTGGGATAGCTGTGACTCCAGGAAGTGTGTTGGGCCCCTCTGGATGGCAAGGAACAGACGCACAGTCAGGTTATCTCAATTAATGTGAGTTTATTTGTGTCGATACACAAGAAAGTATGAAAGATAAGAAAGCAATCCAGTAACTACAAAGTCCAGCCTCATTGTTCAAAGATCAGTCATTACTCCAGCAGCCTGAGGGCAGATGCAGTGAGTTGACAAGAACTCTGGGTGTCTCACCTGAAGCTTTGCTATTACTGTTCTAAGGTGGCATCATTACAGGGACTTCACTCCTTTCTATTTTTTGGTTGCTTTTACTGCTACCCATTTCCTTTGTATATCTCATATTCAGACTCCCTGCAAAAGGGCTGTGGTTGGTGGGGTCAGGTGCCATCTGCTGGGCAAATCTCTCTTCCTAGGCCGCTGCCTAGCTTCTGAGTTATCTTGAGTCATGGCACAGTTGGCTGTGGCCAACATGGAGTGTTCATGTGACAGAAACACAGTTCTGCTCAAGAAGGAGCTATGAATATAGTATGTCCAGGACTTTAGAAAAGCTGTAGATCCACCCAGGAAATATGGATAATAAGACACAGCTTTATTGCTGGGTACAAAAGAGCTTTTGTTTCTCAATGACACTTTCTTATGGAGGATTCTCAAAGTGCTCTATCAATGCTGTAACTTCCCTGAAACTATTGCATTGCCTTTATCTTATTACAGTTTTTGGTGGAGAACATTACCTTTAATAATGTAAACTTTCTAAAGGGGCATGATAATCTCCATTTTTAGGGAAAAGTAAGTTAAATTGTAGATTAACCTCGAATCATATGAATGTTGTTGGATCAGATTTTCTGAGTTGTCTCTAAAAGGTCTTCTTTACCCATTAATATTGGGCAGTCACATAAAATTTCAATATCTTTAATCCTGGAAATTGAGGTCATACTCCCAAGGTATTTTGAATACTTATTTGGGGAAACTCTAAATTAGAAACCAGGTGAGGGCACCTGGGTGTCTCAGTCGGTTAAGCAACCAACTTCAGCTCAGGTCATGATCTCGTGGTTCATGAGTCTCAGCCCTGCATCAGGCTCTGTGCTGACGGCTCAGAGCCTGGAGCCTGCGTCGGATTCTGTGTCTCCCTCTCTCTCTGCTCCTGCCCTGCTCGTGCTCTGTCTCACTCTCTCAAAAATACATAAACTTAAAAAGAAAGAAAGAAAGAAAGAAACCCGGTCTGTCCATGTTTGTATCTTACCAGGGGTACAGAATTTCTCGCTCATTCCTAAGATTATTTCACCCATGTAAGACAGTAGAGTCCATAACAGAATTGACCATTTTAAGCATGTCTGAGGTCAGAAGGAGCAGGCTTGATAGCCAGATTTTGCCAAAAGCAAATTTTTTTCTTACTAACTTTTCTATGAAATAAAAAATAAATCATCAATAATCTTCACTCTTCCTATGATTTAATTGGGCTCCAGGCACATGATTGTCTCTTATTAGAATGTTAGACTGATTTTTTTTAAGCATGAAAATGCAGGAGTCAGAAACTGCTGATAAAATCAAACATAATTGACTATTGTGTCAGGTTGGCTTTATTAAGCCTTTGTTAAACTCTCAAATGACAGCTTTAATAAAAGTATGCCTCTTCAGATTTTCTCTCTCTATAAAAAGGGGACCCACCATATAACATTCTTTCAGAGATGTCTCCATTCCCAGTTACTCTAACAAATCAATGACACTGTACCATGCGTGGGACTTGTCAAAAGAGCTGTAGTAACCACTCCCATTGTGTTGGTGTGAGTAGGCTCCTAACTTCTGAGTGGCCAGAGAGGAAGGGAGTTTGTGCATTTGGATGGATTTCAGAGAACCCTCCAGACCCGAGATTCAGTCTGGGTCTGTTGAGCACACACCAGGTGTATGTGATTAAGGACGGGAGCCTGGGAAGAAGAGAGTGTGGTAGTGAAGTATGTGAAGGCCGTATCCACACATTCCTTTTCTGTTGTGGGGACAGAATGTACAGTCTGGAAACTGAGAAGAAAAATAAATGCTTAATTTAACAGGAGGAAAAGACCATATAATATTTACTTTTGAAAAAAGATTGAGCATTTGGTTATATGAAAGTTTTGAGAATTTTAATGACTGCCCCCAAATCCAGCCCTTTATGACACCGATTTATTCAGGGATCTTAAGGTCAGTAGGATAGCTATGATCAGGCACAACTTGATCCTATTTACATAAAGAAACATTAAAAATCCAAGATGTCCTTTGTAACAGAATCAGAAGTTTAGTAGTTGAACATAACAGAAGAAAATGCAGAAAAGCCTTTTAAATCTCCCATTTCTTCTCAGCAAATTGCCAAAGGAAGCAGAAGTGGTCGATGACCTTTTTTTAGAACTCTGTATGTACAAGACTGCTTGCTGATGGGTCAAAAATTAGAAAATTTGGTTTCTATTTCAAGAAGCTTCTGAAGAATACCTATCTAGTCACCATTAAAAGCCTTCATAATTCAGCCACCAATGGGAATTCTCTCAAACGGAAAAGGCAGGCAATGAACTGGGGTTGACTTCAGTGCTATCAAAAATCCTTCATCAATTTACATCAATAAGGTAAAAATGATGAATAGCTATTTGGTCACCAGCATATAAAAGAAAAAGAAAAAAAAGCTAAATCATAGCAAATGGAAAAATTCTGAATATGGATTCATTTATCCACTCTACCTTAGGTCAAATAGACATTATATGAATCTCCCCTTCAAAAAGCTTATAATAAAGTGCACCAGTTCATTGAGAATAAGCACAGAAATCCAAAGAATCGAACATTCGGCCACAATGTATGGGGCTGTTCATTAGAGACTGAATCTGAATAACCAATAGCAAAGTCTTTTTCATTAAGAAGGTAACTGTTCCATCACAAGTGAAGAAAGCTTTTTATATCCCTTAAATATTGGTGATAATGGAATAAATTCTGGACAAAGAAAGTCACACAAGTGATTATACATATGAAAAAAAGGCAGGTTCTAGGGTACAATTCCTGAGACAGACAAACCCTGGGTCTGATCTTATCAAGAAGTTCTTACAGTCTTTTCATTTTGTTTTGTTTCCCCTGGAATTTAGTTCAATAGAAGTTCCTAAAAACAAACAGAACTCAGAATGGATCAAAGTCACTTGAGAACAGCCACAGGCTGGTGGGAAATGGGCTTCTGTCCGTCCCAGGTTCAGGAGGCACTTTGAGCAACCTGGCCACTGCAGTGATAAAAACACGGTTTTCTAGGGGTGAGATCAACCAACAGTGTGACAACACCCATCTCACCAAGAGCCAGTTCGGATGTGAGACAAACAATAAAACAGATAGAGCCCGAATAGAAAAAGGTGCCCAGAGCTACACAGATGCCAAGTTTTCACAGCTCTTTTTGTTTCTTTTACTGGGTCTGCTTTGACTTTTAGACACTAGTTTCCATTCTATGTTCCACGAGACTTTGGAAGTCTACTAGCGTCTCTTTACGAGGTCCTTTAAAGTGGGGACATTTTCAGTGTGCCTCGCTTCTGTCGTTTTCAGGTACCCAAAGCGTGGCATTCACAGAGCATGGATATCATTCCACTTCCTCTCCGGTGGTTTGATAAGCTGTGATTCAGCTAGTGGATGCACTAGAGGCCGGTGGCAGCACAGGGGAGGCCAACACTGCTGATGTTTGACGGCGTGTGTCAAGGACTTGGGGGTGGTCAGCGCTGTGTGGCTTGGGAGGAGAGTGGGCTACATGAAAGCTATTGACACTCACATGTTTTTGACCAGAAGACCCATGAGAAGGTCTTTCTGGACTGCATGGTAAGTGGAAGTATTCTCAAAGAGTGAATCACTATTTAAAATCAAAGTTTGAGAATAAATAAGGCACTAGATTGATGTAAGCGACACAGGAATCTAAACTATGGTCTCGAATGGTGTTTGCATTCTTTTTCCCCTTTGGGAAATAACTCCTGGAATTTTATGGAGGAAAAAAAAATGGAGGTTAGTGGTTACCCTCTTCCTCCTAATTTCTGGCAGGGACATCTGTCAGATTGTTTTTGTGTTGCTTTACTTTTTCTCTTGGGAAATAACTAGTGGGGTGTTTGTGTGTGTGTGTGTGTGAGGGGGGGGAATGGGAGTTGTTAGTCTGTTTAGCACAGACGCAGAGTCAGAAAGAGAGGAAGGCCACTCCTAGGAGGGTAGATAAAGCATCCAAATGCAAAAGAAAGTTCTGCCAAATTAAATGTTCTCTTAGGAGACTTGGGCCTGTTATGACACTCTCTGTTCAGGGGCTGTTTTCCTGGCTGCCTGGAGGCCAGCGCTGCCTCTGGGAGTCAGCAGCCTGGTGGAGCTGGTGGGCTGCTGGGCCAGGGAGGGCACAAGGTCCCAGGGTGCAGTTCCTGGTGCCACTGTACTGATGGGCACAGAGGGGAATGGCAATGGGGGCCCTTTCATAAAGCACACCATTCTCTCCTATCACAGCTCCATTATGCCAACTCAGCGCTTGTCCCACAGCTGTGACACACATCCCGGTGACACTTGAGAACTAATGAGGAGGCAACCACATCTCTCTTCTTCGACGCTCTTTTCAAACCTAGCCCTAGTTGCTTTTCCTTGTCCAAAACTGAACTTGATATGTTTGTCTCCATGCCTACTCTTTGCTTGTTCTTTTTTCTTTCTTTTTAAAATCATTTCCAAAGCCACCTTTACTTTACTGAGATGATAGGCAGGCTAGCCACCTACTCAAATAACAACTGAGTATATGGTATATATTTAGAGTCTTATGGGCCCAGCCATCACTGGTAAAGAATTTCAGTAAGAATCATGCACTCCCTCCCAGCTCTCTTCACTGGTCAAATGTCCAGTAAAGCCTATCTCGGAAGCAACAGGAAAGGAGTTATGTGGCCACTAGCTAACCATCAGTGGCCCTTCCACAACCAATCAAACCCACTGGGTGAGAGTCATAGGTTCTTCCATGACTCTACCTGGCGAAGCAGAAAGCAAGTCTCTAGATACAAAAAATAATAATTGAGATTGCTTCCCCCCCCCCACTCTAAAAACACATGTATATGCTGGTCCTAAAAGACGATCCCCAACACAATGTCTGGCTTTGTGTGGGTGTTATTTATGCTGAAGTGACCCGACAAAACACACCACCAAAATGATGATGACAATCCTGATCTCCAGTGGGGTTTTTGAGTTACTGTGTCCGCCCACATTTGGGGCCAGAGGCTGTGGATTTGTTTTCCCTTGTAGGTTGTCTAGGACAACCTGGTACGGATTACATCAGGGTACCACAAAGATTATTTCAAGAAAAAGATTATATATCACAATGCTTAGCATTTATACAGGTTCTTTTGATTTTAAAACAAGTTATAAATATTTCCTACCATGACAACATCCACGCGAGGTAGGTGAGTATTACTGTCCCTACGTGACCAATAGAAACACGAGCCCAAGGAGTGCAGGACTCTATCCCAGGCCCTAGAGAGTCAGGAGCAAGCTTAAGACTGGCCTCCTGGTGGAAGAAAGTCTCCCACATGCTCTGGGCTCCCAAGAGGCCATGCCTGTCTCTCATGTGGCAACAGTCTCCATGAGTGTAGGGTTATACACTGTATAGATATAAAAGAGCAACACATGACGACATTGTAGAACAATAATCCAATATTTTTGTTTCTTAGTAAAATATGTTAAGCACAGTATTTAAATTGCATTTCTCTGAAAAGCATTTGGTATATTAAATAGCTCTATAAAGGTTTGCTGGCATACCATTAACAGCATAATGAATGATCCTAAAGAAATTAAAATCCACAGATGCATAGAGAGCTTTCCTTTATAATACTGGAAGGTAAACAAAAACGTGAAAAACTACTTTATTCTCATAATGCAGACTTAATAGCTTGCTGGATATTAGCAGGCAGCTACATAATGTTTCTGAGCTTGAGAGAAAGGATACATATTGCTGGATGTGGTTTTAAACTATAAATTTTAGGGGGAAATGCAGTTGAAAGGAGCAAACGAAAGACTGCCATTTCCATCTGGTCTGCACTCTGAGGAATTCCTACATTTCCAAGAGATGTCATCAGAGTTGGAACTCGCATTGAAGCGAAGATAGGGGCACTGCTAATAAGAACATTTTCAGGGAGGAGAAAATGACACAAAATAAAAGGTGCGGTATCCGAAGAAGATGGACAAGGAGGCAAAAGGGTGCTTTTCAAGAGCGCGGAGGCTGGCGTGGGATGCCAGCTGTTCATGCTCGGCCGGCTGGACGGGTCTTGGAGACAGTTTACAGAGCAAACACTTGGCTCGATCAGCCCCTTGTCTGGGGTGAAAGCCGCACTCACCTCGCTAAGAAGGGTGTGAACGCGCTGACCTCATGCTAAGTTTTGTAGGAACAGAGCAGGTGGGGCTGCAGAAAAAATCCTAAAACTAGGAAGGAAGAGGCATCAAAGTCTTAAAATCTGTATGCAAACGTAAAAACTAACTTCCAGGCTGAAAGGACATTCTCTGTCAGGAGTCACAGATACAAAAACCCTACACTTAGTGTACACGCCGCTAAGATACTGTTACATAAGATAGTACAGGGCGTTCAGAGAATATTTTTGTGTGAGTGTGCTTTTTTTCCCTAAAAAAAGAAATATTAAATTGGTTTTCTCTCCTCAAGTCCTTTATGTAGAAATAGGAAACGGGTGCTGTCCTGCGGTCCCTTCCCGTTAGGTGCTGGCGGGGTCCTTGGCGCTGGCACTGTACATGGCACTTTTGTTTGAGGCAGGTCTGAGTCGGAACAGGCTAGAACAGTTGGGCTGCTTGGTGGGCTGCAAGGTCCGGGCGTAGGGCGAGTACCAGTCCCGCTCAAACACATCCTTCAGCTGCTTAATGATGCTCCTGTTGTTCCTCACATCGGCCTGGTTGATCACGAGGCCCGTGCCAGCGTTCTGGGTGAAATCGTTCCCCACCCAGTCAAAATTGCCTGCGAACAAACAGAGGAGACAATGGTGTGGAGTTAAGGTCACTGGGGAACATTCTGCATTTAATGAAACAAAGAGCAGATGCTAGTTAAAAAAAAATAATGACAGGGAGATTGAATTGTGCTGACAGCTCAGAAAGAAAATTCCAAGAGGCCTTGCATATGGTATATTAATATTTGCATATTATTTTGGCATTTTCTTCAGCTTTGCTCAACTTGAAACTCAAAACAAGGAATCTTTTGGTGTGTGTGTGTGTGTGTGTGTGTGTGTGTTGGTAAATGTTATTTCTTATTGACATTCACAAGACACACTAAATACAGCAACATTTAAAATATATAGGAATACACTTCAAAAGCCTGTGAATAATTACTACTTTCTCAAAGAGACAACATCAAACCACATATACAAATGAGGGATCCTAATTACAGCACCGATTCCTGCATATTGAAGAAAAAGCTGAAGCTGGAGAAGGAGAGCCCTTCCTATCTGGATACACAACCCCCTCCTAGCTTGGGCTATAAATCACTCCCCAGGCCCAGGATCTGGCTCCTTGGCCCAGACATTGAGGAGGCTGTGAGGACAGCAGGCTCCCTAGCACAACTGTCCAGTGTTAGTTGGTGTATTAGTCTGTGAGGTCTACTGGAACCAAGTCCCATAGATTGGGTGGCTTACACAGCAGAAAACTTATTGCCTCATAATTCTGGAGGCTAAAAGCCCAAGACCAACATGTCAGGAGGGCTGGCTTCTGAGGGCCTGGATGGAGAATCTGTTCCAGGCTGCTCTTCTGGGCTTGGACGCTGTCAGCTTCTCCCTATTTGTCTTCACATTCTCTTCCCTTTGTGCATGTCTGTCTCTGTGTCCAAATGTCCCTTGTCTATTAGGGCACCAGTCAAATCAGATCAGGGCCCATTCTGATGACCCCATTCTAACTTGATTATTACCTCTGTAGAGACCCTGTCTCCAAAGAAGTTTATATTTTGAGGTACTGGGGGTTAAGGACTTCCAACATTTGGATTTGGGGAGGACATGGTTCAGCCCATAGCAGGTGGTGGGGTTGGAATCTGTCCTAGAAGGGACTAATGGTACATATGTCACTTGCACATAGCCCACCTTCAAGGCAAGAGTAGATAGAAGGGAAGCTACCCCAGAGTTCCATATGAACCTCCTGTCTTGGCATCCATTCGTGAGAGGGCTCTAGTGGGAGAACAGTACCAGTATTGTTCATTTCTCCAATCTGTTTTGTCCTTCATTTAGTTCACATTTACTGAGTGTCTAATGTCTACCAGGTACACAGGGCCATGTTATTTCTTCTGATTATTTCTTAGGGACCATAATATAAACAAGAAGATGACAGCCCCTGATTGCCCAGGGACCCAGGAAGGGAACACAAGGATTATAACACAAAGGGATGTATGTATACATCCCACAAGGGCAAGGGAAAAAGAATTTCTACCTCTGTCTGGATGAATCAGGAAAGCATTTTGCTGGGGATAAGGGTAAATTCTTTACTACACAAATGGTAACTGAGGGATGTGCAGAAAATATGATCAGGGTCTTGGAGCAGGAGGTAGAAGAGTTAGGGATAAAATCAGAATATAGGGGCCTTAGAGAGGGAGAAGAACTGTTCTTTATTAAGTGCCTACTATGAGCAAAGTGCTAGGCTTGGCATTTGTATCCATCACCTCAGAGAGTTGGTAGGATTTATGGCCACTCCACAGATGAGCAGCCTGAGGCTCAGAGAGGTGAACAGATTTTCCTGTCACATGGCTAATCAATGATGGACCCAGATCTCCACAAATGATCGATAATGCCATAAATGAAGCAGTGTTCTCACCAACAAAGATGTAGCTGCATCAAGACCGACACAGTCATTTCATAAATTACCACCAGCCTGAATCTGGGCTAAGCTCCCAGCTCTGTGCTCCTCTTTGGTCCAGAGCTGGTTTCATAAAGAAAACTCAAGTGTAGAGTTTGGTTTCCAGTCTCTCCATGGTTCTTTAGCCACAGCTGTGGGGATATTTGCCGAATAAGACACTAGGCATCCTTGACCCAAGGCCTGGCAGCCATCTGAGGAAGAAGAGACATCCACAGAGAGCTGATCTGTGTTCCTTCAATGGCACTCATCTTGTGGGCCCCCTGGTGCTCTCTGGAGCCCCATGCATATCAACTTCCCTTTCCATATGGCACAAGTGGAAGTTGTTCCCCTGTTTCTCATTTTACCCCTTGAGTTTATTCCTCAGGCCTAATACCAGGTCCCTAACTCAAATATTATCAGCACAGAGAAAGAACTCTCCCTTCTCTTTTCCATCTCTGTCCTCCATCTCATCCGTCTCCCTGCCACACCCCCAAACACCACACTGATACCACAGATGGCTTCCTGGTAGACATAACTTCAGATGAGTCTGCCAAATGGTTCATAACATTGAGTTGGAGTCTGTTTGCCAGTGATGTGTTTCTGACCACGTGCTCTCAGACTCACGGTCATGCTCAGAGGCTTTATGGAAATGCTCAGCAGCAGCTAAATACAGAGCTGAACTTCTTTTTTTTTAAATTTTTAATATTTTAAAAAATGTTTTATTTATTGAGAGAGCGAGAGAGAGAGAGAGAGAGAGAGAGAGCATGAGCAGGGAAGGGGCAGAGAGAGAGGGAGACATAGAATCTGAAGACAGGCTCCAGGTTCTGAACCGTCAGCACAGAACTCGACGCGGGGCTCGAACCCATGAACTGCGAGATCATGACCTGAGCCGAAGCTGGATGCTCATCCGACTAAGCCACCCAGGTGCCCCAGAGCTGGGCTTCTTAAACTGGAGATTAGCAGCTGCTGCAGGTTAAGAGTTATTTTGAAGCCCACTGGCAGACAAGGCCTTCTATTCATCTATGAACAGAAGGACTTATGGATAAAACCCTAAAATTTTGTCCCTACAGCTGAGTGCCAGGCAGTGAATTTGTTACACCAATACATTATCTCCTTCAATATTCACTGCAATCCTATGAGGTGATAATTTCCTGAAGAGGAAATCAAGGCACAGAAAAGTTAGGTCATTTGTCCAAGACAGGAGTGTAAAAATACCAGAGCTGAGTTATGAAGTCAGGTCTGACCCCACACCCCACCCTTAACTTCTGTTCCGTGAGCCCATGTTCTGTTCTGAGCCCAAAGGCTTATGTAGTACCAACTGTGCATTTTCCCCAGGGACTTCAGCATCAGCTGCCAGGGCTGGAGCCTAGGACCACACCGAGCTCCACTCCTTCATGGACCATGCTCTCTAAAGAGCACAGACATGGAAATGTGAGGAGAAAGACAAGAGGGAAGCAGTGGGACAAGATTTTGGAGCCCTATTCTGGGAGATTCGGCATTTCCCTTCAGTACAATGGATGGAGCCAAGATCCTACATCTTTAATTCTACAAAGCTTTACTGAGGTTCTTCTCAGGAAATGCAGGCCCTGGCAGCTTTCACAGGCCTGCACAGGACTTCTCCACCAGTGTGACCATGTTTTCCCACCTTTCACTTCCTTATGGTTTGGCTAAACTTCTGAATCATGGATGTGCTCCAGTATTTTTCTGGGACGCTGTTGCACCGAGGGCTGAGACTGCTATTTCTGCTTCCAGAATTCAGGAGAACAGTAGTGCCATCCCCAGGTGTAGATGAGGGCATTGACAAGGGTATAGACAAGCTCACTGGGAAGGTGTATGGGCTTCAAAGAGATTTCTGAGTGCCTTCAACTAACTTACCACTCTGCCAGCCTTCAAACAATTCATACCATCTTCTGGACAAAATTGGCAAGCTAGATTGGTAAAACACTCCAGGGAATCCAAAGTTAGAAAAAGGATACCATTTGGGGAATCTTCAGCAAGATCCGTGAAGATCTGATGAGCTATAATTCCATGCAAGGACTAGGGTGCGTTTTTCTTAATTTGGCATTCTCAGCAGGTGTCTGAGTGATGACTTAAGAGATTTCCGGAACATGCTGAATAATTATGTAAACTATCAGTGAATTTTCTCTCTGGATGCTTTTTAAATATTTTTACCAAGACCTATGCTTCATTCTGGGGAATTAATGTTTTGCTAAAATGCTGTGTGTAAAATGAACTCATTTAAAAATGTATTATAATAGAGCCAGAAATAGACCCACATAAATAAGTCAACTGATCCTGAGAGAGGAGCAGAGGCAATCAAGGGAGCAAAGCTAGTCTTTTCACAGATGGCTCTGGAATAACTGGACATCGGCATGCAAAAAAGTGAATTCTAAACACTGACCCCACACCTTTCACAAAAATTAACTCAAAATGGGTCATAGACCTAAATGTAAAATGCAAAACTCTGAAACTCCTAGAAGATAATGAATCAGAAAATCTAGATGAATTTGGGTTTGGTGACGACTTTTTAGATACGACACCGAAGGTAGGATCCAGACATAGACAAGGGTACAGACAAGCTCTGATAAGCTGAACTTCATTTACAATTGAAGATGTTTACTCTGTGAAAGACACTGTCAAGAGAGAGAAGAAATAAGCCACAGGCTGGGAGAAAATATTTGCCAAAGACACATCTGATAAAAGATCATGTGTTAATAAGAGTTCTCATAAGAAAGAAAATGAAAAATAAGAAAAAGGAAGAAAATGAAAAAGAAAATGAAAAAGGAAGAAAATAAGAAAATGAAAGAAGAAAGAAAATGAAAAATCTGAACAAAAAATGGGCCAAAGACCTCATCAAAGAAGATACTCCGATGGCAAGTTATCATATAAAGAGATGCTCCACATCATAGTATCAAGGAAATGCAAATTGAAACCAATAATTAGCTACACCACACATGTGTCAGAAGGGCCCAATTCCGGAACGTGGACAACGCCAAACTCCAGAGAGGAGGCAGAGCAACAGGACCCCTCATTCACCGCTGGTGGGGACTCAAAATGGTGGAGCTACTTTGGAAGACAGGCAGTTCCTCACAAAATGAAACAGTCTTCCTATGCAGCCCAGCAATCGTGCTCCGTGGTATTTCCCAACAGGGTGGAACACATGTCCACACAAAACCTGCATGTGGATGTTTACAGCAGCTTTATTCATAATTGCCAGAATCTGGAAGTAACCAAGATGTCCTGAAGGTAATGGGTAGGTGAGTGGATAAACAAGCTGATAGATCCAAACAATGGACTATTATTCAGTGCTAAAAAAAAAAAAAAAAAAAGCTATCAAGCTATTAAAAGATCCAGAGGAAGTTTGGGGCACCTGGGTGGTTCAGTTGGTTAAGTGTCCAACTTCAGCTCAGGTCATGATCTCACGGTTTGTGAGTTTGAGCCCCATATCAGACTCTGTGCTGACAGCAGAGCAGACTCTGCACCCCGCCCCTCTCCTGCTTGCTCTCTCATTCTGTCTCTCTCTCTCTGTCTCAAAAACAAACATTCAAAATAAGGCAAATGAGATAAAGTGCTTTACAATGCACTCGAGAATGGGGGAAAGAACTCATAGCCCATATTCCTTCATTCCACACGCATTTTTCTTTTCTACTTGGACACTCTCACTTCATCTGCACAGTGTAAGAGCCACAGTGCTGTTTTGTTATTTATGTGCCTTCTTTTATAGATAGTAATTTCCACTCTGCAGTTGATGTCACAAAGCGTTACCCTGGACTCATGCATGCTGTAGGAAAGGGAAACAGATCTGACACACGAGCAAATAATTCCACCAGGAAGTATTATTTCTGCAACTGGGGTGTTAAACTATCTCACAAATAAAAACTAGGGGTGCCTGTGGGGCTCAGTTAGTTAAGCGTCCAACTCTTGATTTCAGCCCAGGGCCTGATCTCACAGTTGGTGGGTTCATCCCTGTGCACATGAGGATGTGCACTAACGATGCAGAGCCTGCTTGGGATTCGTTCTCTTCCTCTCTCTGCCCCTCCCCTGCTCATGCTTTCATGTTCCCTCTCTCAAAAATAAGTCAACATTTTATAAAGAAAAATAAAAAGGAACACGAATCAAGTATTATCTGTGTGTCAGGAGTTTTAACTGTGCAAGGGGTTTTGCAGACATTATTCCACTTAAATTTCACCCAACAAAGTAGGAACTATTATTGGCCCCATTTTATGGATGAGGAAACTAAGGTTTAGGGAGCTTAAGTAAATTCTCCATTGATAAGATGGCAGAGGTGGGACTGGGGCCCAGGCAGAGCTCAATTTGGCACTGAGCTGCCACCATGTCTGCTTCTGTGACTCACGACAGGTTGGGTGTGGTAGGTGGGTGGAAGGGACCCCTGTGCTCGCTCAGCTGCCGGGAGTGTCCTCCGATGAGCCGTCCACCTCCTCGCCTGTTAGATGAGGCAAGGAGACCAAAGACTTTCTGAAAACACTTATAAAAACATCTTCTGTGGTGTCTTCATACTTGAACCAGGCCCTAGAGGAGATGTTCAGTTCAAGGGCTCTTTGTCCTCACCCTTCTGTTTCCTCCAGGGCCCCGAGGGATGTGGAAGAACACAGCTGGCCCCACTGGCCCTCACGGTCCCCTGAGGAGGCTGACACCTACCAATGTAAGCTGCGCCATCTGTCACCATGTACTTGTTCCGATTTAATTTAGGAAAGGTGTGATCCTTTTGTTCCTTCGTAGCACAAACATTCTCTCTTTCCAGATCAAAAAATTTCTGTAAGACACAAAAATAAATCCATTCATAAAGCAGGCGAATAGATAATGTTTTCAGTTTTGTGCAAGAGCCACAAGAGGGTTTCTTATCCAAACAGCCGCAGCGGACCTCATACTAGGTTATTAAAGCCACAGTCTTGTTTCTCCATAGAGATGAAGCTATTTTTGTTCTCAAGCCTATATGGGTGACAAGAGAGAAAATTAGCATGCTCAACTAGGTCTATAATGAATGCTTTGAAGGCAAAAAATGAACACAAAATCCATTCACTAGGGTGAGGGACAGAAGTTGGTCTAATTCTCATTGTCACATTCCTCAGGGCGCACTAGTATCTGAAGCCGTTCTCCAAACGCCTTCTGGCAGGCATGCCGATGAATGAATTCCTCTGCGTTGCATACATTATAAGAAGCAGCAGGCTCTCGCGTCAATGACTAACTGATTAAACTGAGGATTTGCAAAGGTCAAAAGAGATTTTGCCAAAGGAACAAATCTTTTCCATCTAAAAGCCTAGGTCTACAAGCTCTTTTTATAAGCAAGTAAAAAAAAAAAATCACTTCAACCTGGGAATCCTGAATTTCAACTTTACTGTGACCCCAAAAGCACCTGAGGCCCGGGATGCGGAGGCTAAGACAGGGGGCTGACAGTAGGGGTCGGCGGGCTGGTGCCTCTGGAATCTGCTAGAACTCATAGCTGCTTGATGAGGCCTGAACTGTGACAGAGCTAACGGATGACACGTCATCAAAGGTGAGGTCTCAAATCGCCTCCACACTGGAAATGCTAAACATTTTCAGCACTATGTGTGGAATCTTTCTGGATTGAATGTCTATGGCTGTGGGATCATGTGTGTTTGAAGGAAAGAGGCGGAGAGAAAAATGAGATGCTATCTAGAAATGGAGGCATCATTTAGTTTTAAAACTGTAAGTGTTTGGGGCCCCTGGGTGGCTCAGTTGGTTAAGCACCTGACTCTGGGTTTCAGCTCAGGTTACGATCTCATGGTTCTTGAGTTTGAACCTCGCTTCAAACTCTGCAGTGTCAGTGTGGAGCCTGCTTGGGATTCTCTCTCTCTCTCTCTCTCTCTCTCTCTCACTCACTCACTCAAAATAAATAAATAAAATAAAATAAACTATACTAAAACATAAGTGTTCAAGTTTGGCTTGAGGAAACAATAAACAATAAAGGTTGGTTTTCGCCTTTGCCCAAGGGTGAGAAAGGAGTAATAACCTAGATGATCACTAAAGAGCCTTTGAAAATTCTATTCTGATTTTCTTCAGATTCCTTGGGATCAGTGGTGCACAGGCCAAAATCTACTTCCCAAGAACTGTCAGTTGTACATCATAGAGGACGGTGTCACCTGGGGCCACATTACCATGATGCTGCTGCCTTGGTTCCCTTTTTTCTCATGTCCTGTCTCCTGCAAAATCTGTCATTTGGAGGGCTCACTTATAGCCATGTTTTGTGGACTCTTCCTGTGGACTTGATTCCCTGAGAATGTTCTTAAGTCCTAGTTATATATCCGTGAGGTCCTGTGATACCTGCCTGTCACTCACTAACAGCATGGACATTCTATCACAACAACATGTCCACACACTCATTGTGGAATCAAGATGGATGTAAAAAAGAACAAAATAGAATTTAAGTTGGGGATGGTGTCATTACCTGAGGATCTACAGAGAACACATTTGCTCTAGAAAGTTGAAGATCTGGGAGACTAAAATGGCAGCAGAATCAACTGTATTCACTGATTTACTACTAGACACCTAATATGCTATAGGGGATAGCAAAGACTGCTCAAAAGTAATTTAGTTTTTGAATTTTTTCCCAAAGTTTATCTATTTATTTTGAGAGAGAGAGGGGGTGGGAAAGGGGCAGAGAGAGAGAGAGAGAAAGGGAGAGAGAGAGAGAATCCCGGGCAGATTCCACAATGTCAGGGCAGAGCCCAGCACAGGGCTGGATTCCATGATCCTTGAGATCATGACCTGAGCCAAAATCAAGAGTCAGACACTCAACCAGCTGAGTCACCCAGGAACCTCAAAAGTGATTTATGAACTTATTAAAAAATAAAAGCTGAGCTGACAGGGGCAATTTTGTGAATGTGGTCTCTTTCCCAAGAGTCCTCCTCGTGGACATAAATCCTCCCAAGCCAGGGGTAGGAGTGCCCACTCCTCTGAGGAGAGATTCCCTGCCTCACTCCTAGGCTGTCTGCTTTCTCAAGGCTCCAAGACTCCAGAAAACATGCTTCATTCAAGGTTCTGATGCTATGGAGGAGGGCACTTATGGGGAAGAGCATTGGGTGTTGTATGGAAACCAATTTGACAATAAACTATTTAAAAAATAATAAAAAAAACCAAAAACAAAACAAAAAAAGAGGTTCTGATGCTCACTTGTCTTGGAAAAGCTCCTTAATCATCTGTGTTCTAGATGTTGGCATGACAGGCTCCATTCCCACCTAGGCTTATCTTGATGCTTAGAAGTGCATGGCCTGCCTCCAATGAGGGCCAGAGTCTCTGTCTCATGAAATGACCAACAGTGAACTATTATTCTTTGGTTCATTCAAGTAAAGAGACCATGAGTGTTTTCAAGGATAGAGCTGAGTAAGTAGAGTAGAGAATAAAATGATGGATTCTACTTTCCTTGTAATTCTTGCAAGTCTTAAATGAGAGCACTATTTCATGGTGGAGATTTCAACAGACAAGGGCTTCAAGAAGAGATGAGAGCAAATGCACCATGTGTGATAGGCCCCAGACATTTCCCCCTCTGCTTCTGCTTCTATTAGTCATATCGTCTTATTTTCTTTATTCTGATGCTTTGATATCTGGGTCCTGCTGAGCCTGGAGGGACTGCCCTTCCAGGGGCTGGCTAATTCCTGGAGAGAGCAAACGACTTGCCTGTGAGCACACTTCTCATATGTAAACCTAACAGTTCACAGACCATACCCTGAACCACCTCCTTTATGGGCTCTCACACTTTGGGCCACCATCCACCTTCCCTAATCATCCCAGGGCCAGGTACCAGGCAGCCAGGAACAGCTCCTGGGCCCAAGAGCACTCTGAAATTACTCAAATTTGCCAGTACTAAGTGGGTTTACCTTGGCTTGCCTTTCCCCCACCATGTAAACCAAAACAAAGGCCTTTGTCCATATTTCCCTTACTCTTGGCTTATGCTCCCTTCTGTTGAGATCTATTAAGAAAACAAACTATCTTTCCAATGTCTGTTGTCTTCTGATCCATTGGTGTGGTCACACCTCAATCACAACCAAAGCTGTATTTTAAAACATCGTGATACCTGGGAAGTCTGATTACGGTGCTCCTCTAAATGCAAATGCACTGTAATCTGAGTGAATGACTTTCCCTGAAAGATTCCTCACCCCTCTCTAGCACACCCCCATTTGAGAATATGGCGAAAATGACTCCACATCCACCATGTCTTGGACATAGGCTCTGCTCCCTCCACTCACTGGTTCACAGAACCTTCCTGAACATTCTTTATCAGCTCCCCTTTTAAATTTTGCTCATCCATCCATCCATCAATCCATCCATCCATCCATTCCATCCATCCGTCCATCTGTCCATCCATCCATCCCACATTTATGCTTTGAATTCTTTGTGCCAGCATCATGCCAGGCCCCGGGAATATGATGGTGAACCTCTTCTCTGCCATGCTGCCTCCCATGCCACCTCAATTATCTGGAGTTGAAACAATCCTCAGTATACTCTTGTCCATGGAAAGATACTAAACACAAACTGACTCTATTCTCCTGCTTCTCTGCCTGGCTTCCTGGGACCATCCAGTGTTTCCTATAATCCCTGATATGTGGCTCCAAACCATGGTTGGTGCCCTGCTGTAACTCCTGGTTATCACATGCATTTGCAAATCTGGCATAGAAAATTAGATCTGTAATAGTAGTCACAGACCTATTGTTATTTCCACTTTATTGAGAAGTAATTGATGTCTATCACTGTATATTTTAGTTGTACAGCATGTTGCTCTGATTTGCATATATTGTGAATTATGACTGCACAGGTGCAGCTAACAGCCATCTTCTCATACAGATTCAATAAAAAGCAAAGAAAGAAAAGAATAAAGAAAAAAGATTCTCCTTGTGATAAGAATGCTTTGGATTTATTCCCTTAGCAACTTCCCTCCGTCTCCTACAGCAGTGTTAGCGGAAGTCATCACATTGTACGTTGTAATCCTGATACTTATCTTGTAACTGGAAGTTTGTACCCTTTGACCGCCTTCCATGAATTCCCCCTCCCTTCACCCTCCACCTCTGACCACAAGTCTGATCTCTGTTTCTATGACTTTGTGGTTTTTTTTTTTTAAATTTTAGATTCCACATACAATTGATATCATACAGTATTTGTCTTTCTTTGTCCGACGTACTTCACCTAGAATAATGCCTTCAAGATCCATCTATGTTGTTGCAAGTGGTAGCATTTCTTTGTTTTTATGGCTGAATAAGATCCCATTATATATATATACCACAACTTCTTTATCCATTCATCCATGAATGGGTCCCTACATTGTTTCTATGTCTTGGCTACTGTGAATATTGCTGCTATGAACATGGAGATACAGATGCCCTTTTGAATTAGTGTTTTGGTTTCCTTTGGATATATTCCCATAAGTAGAATGGCTAAATTATATGATAGTTCTATTTTTAATTCTTTAAGGATCCTTCATACAGTTTTCCATAGTAGCTGTACCAATTTACATTCCCACTGTGAGTCCCCTTTTCTCCACACCCTCACAGCATTTATCTCTTGTCTTTTTGAGGATGATCATTCTAACAGGCATGCTGTGGTATCTCATAGTGGTTTAACAATTTTTTTAATGTCTTTTATTTATTTTTTTGAGAGACAGAGAGAGACAGTGTGAGCAGGGGAGGATCAGAGAGAGAGGGAGACACAAAATCTGAAGCAGGCTCCAGGCTCTGAGCTAGCTGTCAGCACAGAGCCGGACACGGGGCTCGAACCCACGAAATGCGAGATTGTGACCTGAGCTGAAGCTGGTGCTTAACTGACTGAGCCACCCAGGTGCCCCTCATAGTGGTTTTAATTTGCATTTACCTAATAACTAGTAATGTTGAGCATCTTTTAATGTACCTGTCAGCCTTCTGTATATCTTCTTTGGAGAAATGTATATTCAGCATCTTTGCCATTTTTAAATTGGTTTATTTGCTATTGAGTCCTAGGAGTTCTTGATGTATTTTGTCTATTAACCCCTTATCAGATACATAGTTTGCAAATATTTTTCATCCTCCATAAGTTGGCTTTTCACTTTTTCAATGGTTTCTTTTGCTGGCAGAAGCTTTTTAGTTTGATGTATTCCCATTTGTTTTTTTTTATTTTATTGCTTGTACTGTAGGGGTCCTATATAAAATATTACCCCAATCATGTCAAGAAACTTTGTTTCTGTGTTTTCTTCTAAGAATGTCATGGTTTCAGGTCTTCTATGTATTTCTTTAATCCATTTTGTGGGTTTAATTTGTGTGTGTGTGTGTGTGTGTGTGTGTGTGTGTGTGTGTGATGTATAATATGGGTCCAGTTTTATTCTTTTACATATGAATATCCAGTTATCCCAGCACTATTTATTGATGAGATTATCTTTTCTCCATTGAGTATTCTTGGCTCCCTTGTCAAATATTAGTTGGATGTATATACTTGGGTTTATTTCTGGTCTCTTGATTCTATTCCATTGGTCTATTTGTCTGTTTTTTTATGCCAGTACCATATATAATGACCATAGCTTTATAGTATAGCTTGAAGTCACAAAATGTGATACTTCTTTCTTTGTTCTTCTTTCCCAAGATTTCTTTGGCTATTCAGGTTCTTTTGCAGGTCCATATAAATTTTTTAGTGTTTTTTCTGCTTTCTACATGTTAAAGATGCCATTGAAATCTCAATAGGATTGCACTGCATTTATAGATGGATTTTGGTTGTATTGACACTTTAACAGTATTACTTCTTTTAATCCATGAACGTGGGATTTCTTTCCATTTTTTGTTTTGTCTTTGAATTCTTTCATCAATATCTCAGAGTTTTCAGTATAGAGATTGTTCATTTCTTAGTTAAATTTATTCCTAAGTATTTTATTGTTTTAATACTAGTGTAAATGGAATCCAATTCTTTATTTCTTTTTCAGAAACATCATTGTTAGTGTAGAGAAACATTATTGATTTTTGTATGTTAATTTTGTATCCTGCAACTTTGCTGAATTCATTGATTAAATATAACATTTTTTTGGCTGAGTCTTTAGGATTTTCTATATATAAAATCATGTTGTCTGTAAAGAGAGACAAGTTGCTTCTTTCTTTTCAATTCTGATACTTTTTATTTCTTTTTCTTGATTGATTGCTTTGGCTAGGACTTAGAGTACTGTGCTGAATAGGAGTGGTAGGAGTGGGAACCCATGTCTTGTTTCTGATCTTAAAGGAAAAGCTTTCAACTTTTCATCGAGTATGATGTTAGCTGTCAGCTTCATAGACCTGTTTCTACTTCTAATACTGATTTGTGAACTCAGACTTGTGCATAGCTACCTCAGTTTATAAATACCAGTTAAACTGAGATAAACATTTCTATTTTCCATCAATATTACCTGAATGTTAGGAAGATTAAAATAAAATATATGTGTGAAGCATATTTTTTGAAATTTACAGTAAATTCTAGAATTTTATGTCTTTATTCAATTTTTTAAAACATTTAATGGCATGAATGAGTTAAAATACATCTTATCTGATATTTTTGTTGATACTCAGAGGTCATAAGTAAGATGTGTAGCTTAAGTCTTTGAGCAGATATAAAGTACGATGTTTTTGAATATAGATAGGAAAGACAAAAAGGAACTTTATAACTTCAATTATCTGTTCTATATTGCAGAGACCATACAGTATGATGTTTAAGGGCTCAGACTCTGGAGTTAGAAAGACTTGTATCTGAGTCTTTCTCCACTATTAACTAGTGTCCTGGAGAGGAATTATTTTAATCTCTGTAGGCTTCACTTCCGAAGTCTGTACAATGGAAAAAGTTCCTGCCTCACAGTGCGGTTGTGAAGATTAAATAGTACATACAAAGTATTTAATGCAGTGCCTGTCTAAATGTCTGTACTCACAAATATAAATTCCTTCATTTGTTTAAAAAACACTCAGCACTTACTATGTCTGGCAATGTGATGTGAGATGTTGCCATAACAACAATAATAAAAACTTAATAAAAGATGTGGCAGTGGTTTACCCCATGGGCAGCAGGCAGCAAGGAAACTGGTAAAGCAAGATGGAAAAAAATGGGGACCCATGTTATACACGAGAAAAAGATGTGGTAAAACCCAAACCTGCACTGATTTAGAAGGAAGACCAAGCCCCCCCAAACCTTTGGCAAGGGAGGAGAAAAAAATTATTAATAGTGTCTGTTGGTCATTATTAGTACTTTTAGGAAGTTATATAAGGACATAAATAAGCTCAGGGACAGATTTGCTGGTTTGCAAGCTGATACGCAAGAGAACAGATACACTAGAAATCTGGTATTTCAAAGGGCTGGAAAAACTGATTATCCTGAGAGCCCAACAGTAGAAAATAAATTTGAAGAATGCTTTAAGTGACTGAGGCTAGTGAAGACTCAGTTCCGCAGTGAAGATCAGATAACTGAAGTAATCATGATTGGTGTAATCTTGCCACCCACCATGACCTGAATGAAGCCACCATTAACAAGAGAGAAGAGAGGGGAGGAAAAGGCAGAGGGGAAAGGAGAGGAAGAAAGAGGCAGAGGCAGATGTATATGGGGAAGGAAGCATGATTAGTCAAGTTTGGGAATTATGTACGACAAAATCTTTGGTTGTGCCTACTGGTACTTGGAAATGACCAGAAGCAAACAAATCAGAAGCCTACTTAGTTTCTGAGAAAATTGCATTGCCAGAGAAACCATGATCTGGGACCAAAACTTCCCTTAACTGTTCATGCTGAAAACAACCTTGGGAGCAGGAAGAGTAGGACTTCACTGGACCTGCCCAGGAGGATTTTATGATTGCTTGGGCCAGTGACTGCTGCGTGCCCTCCTCTGATGGAGTTTTCACTGTCCTTCTCCTGTCCCTGTCCCCTGGGCTTTGGGTCTCATGGGAAGTGTTGTTATTTTGTCTTTAGTTTCTGTTTATTAAACTATGAAATGCCATATCCAGACCCCTGTCCAGAACTGCACATCACTGGGAGGTCCTGAACTTTGAGCTGTGCAGGACCTCACTCCTAAGTCATCCCTGCCATTGAGTGTGATGGGTGAGTGACTTCCAAGCAGCAGAATGAAGGTTAAAGGGATGTTCACCACCTCCAGGTCCAACCCATCAATGCTTCCTGGGAAGTCCTCCAGTCTCTCTCTCCTTCTGATTGGCCTTGGGATGTTGAGGCCTGGGACTGTCTTGGAAGGTATGTGTCAGAGATGTTGGTTGTGTCCCTGTCATCTTGGGTCCTTCAATGCTGCATGGAGCACAGATCCATCACCTAGAAGGGTGCCTGGCACAGAGTAAGATCTCAGGGTACATTTTTTAATGTTGATTTATTTACTTTCAGAGAGAGAGAGAGAGAGAGAGAGAGAGAGAGAGAGAGAGAGCGAGCAAGCGCGCGCAGGGAAGGGGCACAGAAAGAAGGAGAAAGAATCCCAAGCAGGCTCCTCACCATCAGTGTGGAGGCTGATACAGGGCTTGAACCCACAAACTATGAGATCATGACCTGACCCAAAGTAAGATGCTTAACCGACCGAGCCCCCCCGGGGCTTCTCTCAGGGACATGTGATGAATGATTGAAGTGGAGGCTGGAAAAGGTTAAGCCCTAAAGGACTAGAGGGCATTAGTCAGATAAAGCCTGGGGGACAAAAGAGTTATGGGCAGAGGGACCAGCATTTACAAAGGCCCGAAGTGAGGAAGGGGAAGTCATATGTAAGGACCCAAGGAGAGTCAAACATGAGCTAGGGAGTTACCACACTGAAAGTAATACCAATTCCCAATCCTGTCGCCCTCAGAGTATGCAGATATGGATAAGCATGTGGCCCAGGGAACCCAGAGCAAGTGCAGGAGCCCAGGCTGGGGGCACACTGGGGCTGGGAGTGGTGGTGCAGGTGCATGTGACCTCACTGTTCTGTTGGTCGCAGCCTTGGAAACAGGAATGGCAGGCTGAAGAACGAGGCACACTCTGCAAAGTGGAGAGGACACAGTGCGCAGTGTATGAAAACAGGGCAGGGCCAGGAGGGCACCAGGAAATGTGAATTCCAGGCTCCTTTTCTCGAGAGTGTTTGTCTTGAAAACTTACTTATCCTACTTTTGAAGCGCCTTTTCACTATCGGAGATTATTGTTATCCTGGTTCTTAATTGGCAGTTTACATGAGTGCAAGGGCCCATAGCTTTCACTGATGTGCGGAGGGAATCAGCCTTTTTTATTTAATAATAAATAAAGTCAACACCATACTTACAACTTTCAAACTGCAGTTGGCTATTTCAGTGCAAATAGCTTTAAGAGATGAAATAAAGTTAAATGTAAGGGGGTCCGTTTCTTTCCAGAAGCTTATAAGGAGTCGAACTTTAACGCTTCGCAAAACTAAGGCTTCTCTGATTTTCCCATCCAAGTCTGGCCAATAAGTCCTGTAGAAATAATATCCATGTGGATAAAAATAAGGAAAATAAGTTAGTTTGGGGAAAGAAATTTACTAGACTACAAAGAACACTTATGAATTAATCCGATCGTTACTTTGTTCAGTAAATAACTTGATAGGATATTTGGAAAAAAGCTTTACTGGGTCTTGACCTTCCCCAAAATGTGTTCTCCCACCACAACTAAATCCTGACCACAGCTTCTCCAGAAGTCTGGCCGTGCATTTTCTATGACAATTTGCCCACTTAGTGCAGGAAGTGGGGTCAGCCCTCCATACATACAATGTCACTTCCAGAACTGTCAATTCTTATTTGAAGAGAAAAAACTGATGTTTCCCTCAGAAGGACAAGCCCTGACAAACCTTCTGTTTGTTCACTTGTTCAAATCTTTCCCTAGATCCAGGCCAAGTCAGTTTGGACTAATAACGTACTACTTGAAATGTTAGGCTGTTGGTTTTAGAGTCACTGCACCTCCAAAGTTCTACTCTTTATATGGGACCTACTGTGGTCCCGCAGCATCCGTACTCCGCAAAGTCCCCACTGACCGTGCTCTTGCCCTACATGGGCCCAGCCCTGTGAATCCCTCACTCTCCTGCTCTATCAGCTCGGGGTCTCCTTTCCACCCCAGCCTAGCTCCAGTGCTGATCACCTGAAGGACACCTGCCCTGGTCCTTCCTCTAGCTCTTGGTAGCCTCTAAACCCTGGCTCAGAGCGACACCTAGCCACACACATCTGTCTATTCCAATGGCCACAAAGCCAAGGAGTACTGAACAAAGTCAGCTCAGCCCTGTGAGGCTGGAGCCAGCACAAACCCATCAGGGCCCTCGCCACCATCGAGCACCCGTCTTTGCCTTGGGTGGTTCCGTCATTACTCTAAGCTTACCCCGGCTCAAGAGAAACTTGTTTCTTCCTCTGTCCACAAAATGGAGCTTCTTGGTCATGGTCTCCCTCAGCTTTCCATCAAGAGCCTCATGCATCCTTCTCCCTTTTCTTCCAGCTCAGAGGATAAGGCAACCTTGCTCAGGTGCCTCTTGAGCTGGTCCCCTGAACCTCTGCAGCTGTGTCTCATTGGTCATTGCTTCCTGAAGAGTCTCAACTTCCACCCTCTCTTTTCCTCCAGTTTGAGAACAAAACGTAAATCTTAACCATTTGGAGAACATTTCCCTGACTCTGTATCACTCTGCGGCTGGTGCACAATTTCTTTTATTTTTTGAACAAATCTATCTGTCTATGTATCTGTCTATGTATCTGTCTATGTATCTATGTATCTATCTATGAGTATAGTTGACACATAATGCTACATTAGTTTCAGGTGTACAACACAGTGATTCAACATCTATCTGTGATGCGTGCTCACCACCAGTGTAGCTGCCGTTGGTCGCCACACAACACCGTTACACTGTCGCTGAGTATATTCCCTATGCTGTGCCGTTCATCGTTGTGACTTACTCCACAGCTGGAGGGCTGGGTCTTCGTCTCCCCTCACCCATGTTGCCCATCCTTTGCCCCTCCCCACTGGCAACCATCAGTTTGTGCTCTGTATTTATGGGTCTGTCTCTACTTTTTTTTTTTCAACATAACCTCTTGACAGTGTAATCCAGGACCTCTGACTGGACTTCATCACCCCTGCTCTCTCCTCAGTCTCTTGCCCCCCAGCCTCCAGCCTGCCATTCTACCAATCTCAAAGTCAGCAGGGATATCCCAACTGCCACATCTAAAGGACATCATTTAATTCTTAGTTTAGTTAGTCTAAGCCGCATGTAGCTCTGTTGGTGTTCCTTTCTTTTTGATAATTAATTCTATCGGCTTCCATGACCCTGGTTTGATGGTCTGTCCTTCTTTATCTGTTTTGTGGTCAATGTTTCCATATGACTCCACCACCGTCCTCTCCTCTCCTCATTGCACATGCCATCCCCTTCATGGGTTCATCTACGCACCTGATTTCAACTGTCCTCTACCATCTGAAAAGTTCCAAATTCACATTACTAGGCTAACTCTCTTCAGACTTTGAATATCTTCATAAGAACTTTACTGATCTGGACCTTTACAAGAACCTCAAATTCTATTTCCTGCCTATTTCCTTATACTTTTTATAGCCTCCACTTGGTATAATGATCATACTATAATCACCCAAAGTAAAAACCCAGCAGTAATTCTCTCCTTTTTACCATTCCCCATGTACTTCAGAAATATTCCTGGCAAGAATATCCTTTATTCTGTCCTTCTTATCCCTCATTATCCGTAACCTGGGCCACTACACCAGCTCCAAGGTGGTTTCTCTGCCTCCAGTCTTGTCCCTGTCAAGTTCATCTTCCGTGACTACCAAAGGGGTCTGTCAAAAAGCATATCTCCTTTGATGAAAACACAACGGAGGCTCCCCCTCCTCACAGTCAGCCCCTCCTGTTCCTGTCCCTGCCCTCCCTCCTGGTGGACCTCACATCACCTTACCTTGGGTTCTGTGTTCCAGCACTGAACTTGACTGAACTTGTGACAGACCTTGCCATATGCCAGGCTATTTGTCTCCATCTGAAACTTTGCGCATGCTCTCCCTTCTACCTGGAAAATTCTTTTTTGTCCCCTTTTTTTCTGACCAACTCCTGCCTATTTTAAAATGTGAGGCTTTCCTCCGAAGACTCTTCTAACCTTGAAACTGCCATAGATGCTCTTTCACTGAGAACCTATAATAGTTTGTAAATATATTCATTATTCCATTCACCACACTGTTAGGATAATCTATACTGTGTCTGTTTGCCCTACTGGATGGAGTTCTTGGGACCACACGCTGCTCATCTGCTCCTGCACAGTGCCCAATAAATATTTGTTGAATGAATACATAAATGAAAAATGTTACTAGCCCACAGAATAATCAGCCTACTTTTTTTTAATGTTTATTGATTTTTGAGAGAGAGAGAGAGAGAGAGCACAAGTGTGCAAGTGGAGAAGGGGCAGAGAGAGAGACAGAAAGAGAGAGAATCGAAGCAGGCTCTATGCTGAGAGCAGAGAGCCCAATGCGGAACTCAAACTCACCAACCGTGAGATCATAACCTGAGCCAAAGTTGGACACTTAACCAACTGAGCCACCCCGGTGCCCCAGCCTACATTTTTCTCTTATTGAATAAATTTGATGTGTACCATTTTGTAAATTTAATAAGATGTATAGCATCTTACTTTGATACATTTTTACATTGTAATATGATTGCTAATGCACTGATATTTATCATATTACATAAATACAGTGTAATATTGTTGCCTGTATTCATTATATGGTACATTATATCTCCATGACCTATTTACTATTCATTAGAAGTTAGCAGCCTTAAATACCATCACTCCTATCCCTCACCATCCCCATCTCCTGGTAACCACCAGTGTACCATCTGTTTACATTTTGAACTTACAAGTGGGATCATACAGCACCTGTGTTTCTTTGTCTGACTTATCTCGTTTAGCATAATGTGCTCAAGGTCCATCCACACTGGTGCAAAATGAAGGATATTATCCTTTCTCATGGCTGAGTAATATTCCATTGTGTATATGCACCACATCTTTTCATCCATTCATCTGTTGATGGTCATTCTGTTGTTTATATTATGAATTCTGTTTTCATTTCCTTTGCTTAAATACCCAGAAGTCGAACTGCTGGATCATATGGTAGATTTATTTTAATTCTGAGGGAACCTCCATATTGTTTTCCATAGTGATCGGATCAATTTCTCTTTCTATCACCTGTGTATAAGGGTTCCCTTTTCACTAAATCTTCATCAGCACCTGTTTCTTGATGACAGCCACTGTAATAGGTAGAAGGTGATATCTCATCCTTGTTTTGATTTGCTTTTACCTGATGATGAGTGATATTTAACATCTTTTCATGTGAGATGGGGGCCCAATGTAATTGTCTGGCATATTTTCTCCAATTTCCCCCCAGTGTCATTTGTTTAAGAGACTACCCTTTCCCCATTGAGTGTTCCTGGTGCCCGTGTTGAATATTAGTTGACTGTATAGGCCAGAGGTTAGTTCTGGGCTCTCTATTGTGTTCCATTGGTTGATGTTTGTTAATTTTTGTACTTTTTTAAAAAATTAATATGGCTTTGTTATATAGTTTCAAATCAGGATGTGTGATGTCTTTAACTTTGTTCTTTTTCTCAGGATTGCTTTGGCTGCTTGTGGTCTTTTGTGGTTCCACACAAATTTTAGGATTGTTTCTTTTATTTATGTGAAGAATGTTTTTGGTATTTTGATGGGGATTGCACTGAATCTGTAGATCACTTTGGGTAGTATAGCCATTTTAACAATACTTATTCTTCTGATCCATGAACGTAGTATGCCTTTCCATTTGTTTGTGTCTTCTTCAATTTCTTTCAGCAAAGCTTTGTAGTTTTCATTGTCCAGATCTTTTACTTCCTTGGTGAAACTTATTCCTATTTTGTTTTTGATGGTATTATGAATGAGATGGCTTTCTTTTTTTTTAGAGGCTTCATCATTGGTGTAAAGGGATGCAATTGATTTTGTATCTTGACACTTTACTAAACTGTTGATTAATTCCTACAGTTTTTGATTCTATATATCATCACATCATCAGCAAATAGTGCCAATTTTACTACTTCCTTCTGGATGTGTATGCCTTTTATTCTTTATCTTGCCTGATTGCTCTGCCTAGGGTTTCCAGAACTGCATTGAATAGGAGAGGGGAGAGTAGGCATCCTTGCTTTTTCCCTGATCTTGAGGGAAATGCTTTCAATTCCTCTTCAGTGAGTATAATGTTAGATGTTGGTTTGTCATATACTGCCTTTATCATGCTGAGATATGTTCCTTCTGTGCCCAATTTGTTAAAGGTTTTTTTTTTTAATCATGAAAGTGTGTTTTATTTTGTCAAATGTTTTTTCTGTATCTATTGAGATGATCATGTGATTTTTAAATTATTTTATTGATGTGCTGTATTTACATTTGTTGATTTGCATATGTTGAAATATCCTTGTATCTCAGCGATAAATCCCACTTGGTCATTGTGTATGTAATTCTTTTAATGTGCTCCTGAATTCGGTTTGCTAGCATTTTGTTGAGAATTTTTGCAAATATATTCATCAGGGATACAGGTCTATAGTTTTCTTTCTTGTGGTCTCTTTATCAGATTCGACATCAAAGTAATGCTGGTCTCATGAAATGAATTTGGAAGTGCTCTTCCTCCTTGATATTTTGAAAAAGTTTGGGGGAGGATTGGTGTTGATTCTACTTTAAACATTTGGTAGAATTCTCCAGTGAAGCCATCTGGTCCTGAGGTTTTCTGTTTTGGGAATTTCTTGATTACTGACTCAGTCTCTTTACTCATATCACTGGTCTGTTCAGACTTTCTCTTTCATCCTGATTCAGTCAGGGTAGGTTATGTGTTTCTAGAAATGAATTCATTTCTTCTAGTTTATGTAATTTCTTGGCATATAACTGTTCATAGTAGTCTCATAATTCTAGGTATTTCTGTACTATCAGTTGCAATGTATCTTCTTTCATTTCTAATTTATTTGCGTCTGTTCTCTCTTTTCTGTAGTCTAGCTAAAGGGGTCAATTTTGTTTATCTAAGAACCAGTTCTTAGTTTTGTTGATCCTTTCTATTGGTTTTTGGTCTCTATTTTATTTATTTCTGCTCTGATCTTTATTATTTCCTCATTCCTGCTAACTTTGGGTTCACTTTGTTTTTCTTTTTCTAGCTCCTTGTGGTGTAGAGTTAGGTTATTTGAGATCTTTCTAATTTCTTAGTATCTGTGTTTATAGTTATAAACTTTCCTCTTGAAACTGCTTTTGCTGCGTCCCACAATATTCGATATATTGTGTTTTCAATGTAATTTTTTATTTCCCTTTTGATTTCTTCTTTGACTCATGGTTGTTTAGAAGTGTGTTTATTTTCCATATATTTGTAGATATTCTTACTTTCCTCTTGTTGATTTCTAGTTTCACACCACTGTGGTCAGAGAAGATAATTGGTATAATTTCAACCTTCTTAAATTTGCTAAGATCTGTTTTGTGGCCTAATATGTGATTTATCTTGGAGAATGTTCCATATGTACTTGAGAAGAATGCGTATTCTGCTGCTGTTGGGAGGAATATTCTATTATGTCTGAGAAGTCCCTTTGTTCTAAAGCTGGATTCAACTGCAGCATTTTCTTGTTGATTTTCTATCTGGGTGATTTATCCATTGCTGATGTTGGGTTTTAGAGTCTCTTACAGTTATTGTACTATTGTCTATTTCTCCCTTAAGATCTCTCATTAATAGTTTAATATATTTTGATGTTTTAGTGTTGGGAGCATGTATATTTATGATTGCTATATCTTCTAGACATACTGGCCTCTTTGTCATTATATAATGACCTTCTTTGTCTCTTGTGACCCTTTTTAGCTTGAAGTCTATTTTATGTGTTATAAGTATGGCTCTGCCTGTCTTCTTTTTCATTTGTTTGCTTGGAATATCATCTTCCATCCTTCACTTTAAGTCTGTATGTGTCTCTAGAGTTGGAGTGAGTCCTCCTTAGGCAGCAGATTTGTTATTGTTTTTTAATCCATCCAGCCACGTTGTGCCTTTTGATGGGTGAGTTCAATCTATTTTCACTGAGGATGATACTAATATGTAATCATATATATTACTTACTACTGACGTTTTATCTTTTGCCTTCTGGTTATTTTGTCTCTCTATTGTTTCTTTTTCTCTTTTCCTTTTTTTTCCATTCTTTCTTTTTTCCCCTTTTCTGTCTACTTTTGCCAATTGGTGGTTTTCCATAATGATTTGTTCATTCTTCTCCCTCTGTATTTCATGATTGTTCTAGGTTTTTGACATGTGGTTACGACAGGGTTTACGTAAAACAGCTCATAGAAAATATAGTCCTTTTTCTGCTGATAGCAGCTTACTTTTCTTGACCTATCATCCTTTTACTCCGCTCCTTTTATATTTTTGATGCTGCAAACTACCTCTTTTTATGATGTGATTTCATTACCAACTTGTAGCAGCAATAGTCATTTTAATGCTCTTTTCCTTTAACATTTATGATATAGCCAAGAGTTTCATATAATATTCTAAAAAAGAGTTGCAGTTTTCTAATTCTGACTGTCTGCTTATCACCTTAATCAGAATTTTGTGTGCTTTCAATTTTTTATTTCAGCTTGAGGAGCCCCTTTCAACATTTCTTATAGGACAGGTCCAGCGGTGGTGAACTCCCTCAGCTTTTGTTTGTTTGGGAGAGCCCTGATTCATCCTTCACATCTGAAAGGTAACTTTGCCGGGACAGAGTATTCTGGGCTGCCAGCCTACATTCTTATTGTTCCTTCACACATTTACTGATTTTCTTCTGAAAGATGTGTTTCACGTGACTGAAGAAATAAATAATGAACAACCCCAAACAGAGGCCTAAATAAATAAGTGAATTGCTAAAAGAAATAGCACTTGATTGCCAAGACAGGAAGAATTGTAGAGTTTCTGATTTTTTTTTTTTTTTTACTGTGGGATTTATTTAGCCACACATCGTTTCCTTTACTTTGTACTTCTTGGAAAATTAGAAGTTACATCTAACACTGTTGCCTAATGATGGTCTATGTATTTTTTCCCATGTGGCCAACCACTTCTACTTTGGGAACATGTGAAGTTTTCCTCTTTCATTTGGGTGTTTAGCAGTGTGTGGACTGAAAGCTCAGTCTGTAGCACACTGACACAGTGATATTGGACAATGTCTATTTGTTCATCCAAGTTGAATGCACTCCTGAAATATTGTAACAACAATGTAAAGACAAGTAACCATGCTGACTTTTAAGTATTTTTCACATGATTGAGAAGAATTTAATGATAACCTGGATGTTTGAACTACTTCTTATGTTTCTGATGACTTAAAAATTTTTTTAAATGTTTATTTACTTTGGGGGGGGTGAGGGTCAGAGAGAGAGAGCGAGACACAGAATCTAAGGTAGGCTCCAGGCTCTGAGCTGTCAGCACAGAGCCTGACACAGGGCTCAGACTCAGATCATGACCTGAACGGAGTTGGATGCTTAACGGACTGAGCCCCCAGGCGCAACTCTGATGACTTTTCATTAGAATACTTACAGCATTGTGGGTTTGAAATATCCCAAGATGATAAGAGAACTGTTCTTTGGATAACCACTGAAATGGTAGATGAATAACCAAAATGCAAAATTTCAGATTAGTTTTCAGTTCTTTAACATTCTTTTAGTTTTCTCTTTTACATTTCCAAGATATTTTAGATTCTCTAAGCTAACTCGTTCCCCTCCGGCCATGAAGGATCTTGTTTTGTTTGCTGAGGATGAAGGTTTTGTCAATCCTAAGAAACCACCACCCTATCATCCCTTACTCTCGTTCCGAATAATAGGAAAAGCAGGCAAAACCTATCTATTATGCTTCAAAATCTAAAGTGAAGTTGACATCTAAAACAAAATCTCAAACCAAATAAACGGGAGAAAAATAAAAAAGAGGGATACAAAACGTGGAAGTATATGGGTAAACACCTATGAATATTCAAGGGATGTGCCATATTTGAAAGTAAAAATGTTTTAATAGTGAGTCTTGTAGCTTAAAATGCCCTTTGGGGGCGCCTGGGTGGCTCAGTTGGTTAAGCCTCTGACTTCAGCTCAGGTCAGATCTCACATTTGTGGGTTTGAGCCCCACATCAGACTCTGTGCTGACCTCCAGCTCAGAGCCTGGAGCCTGCTTCTGGTTCTGTGTCTCCTTCTCTCTCTGCGCCTCCCCCTCTCATGCTCTGTCTCTCTCTGTACCAAAAATAAATAAGACATTAAAAAAAATAAAATGCCCTTTGACTGTCATTATTGGAGATCACTTTGCGGGAGAATCATGCTCTCACAATCCTCCAGCCTAAAGCATAAAGAGGCTGCATATCTGGCATGCAGGAGGTTGGCAACATGAAAAATATTCAAGCACGATGGGGCACACTTCATCATTTAACCTCAGTAAAGGGTTATTTTGAAATTGCAATTTCCCAGATTAAAAAGGTCTCCAGTTGTACTCTCTTTGAAAATACTTTCTGGCTTTAAATGGGTTATTCAAAACACTTAGAAGTTGCCAAATCTCTGCGTTCCCGGCAGGGCAGCAGAAGTGGGAAATACCTGGGGTGCAGCCAGGTGTTTATGTGGGTGCGGCCTGCCCCCAATGTGTTATAAGTATTTCTACTCTAACAATGATGAGTTCTTATAAAAATCCCTTCATGTTTAAACTTAACGAAAATTCTTAACGTTTATTTATTTTTTGAGAGACAGAGACAGAGTATAAGCAGGGGAGGAGCAGAGAGAGAGGGAGACACAGAATCCTAAGCAGGTTCCAGGCTCCGAGCTGTCAGCACAGAACCCGACGTGGGGCTCAAACTCCTGAAGTGCGAGATCATAACCTGAGCCAAAGTTGGACGCTTAACCAACTGAGCCACCCAAGCGCCCCCAAATTTCTTCATTTTTAAAATGCTTTGTCTTCCTCATATAGAGGAATGGATTGACTGAGAACAAATACATTCTGAGTTTCCTTCTTCTTTAAGTTGAAAAAAATATGAAAATTTATCCTTTAATGAAGACTGACATGAATACAACAAAGTGGTATCTCCTTAGAGGAAAATTTGCCAGACCTTCTCAGTTTCAATATGTCCTACAGGTATACCTGTTAGCTAATAATTTTCAAGAAATATTTTCAGTGGGGGGGAAGAGGAGGACCTGCCTGGCTCAGTCAGTAAAGCATGCAATTCTTGATCTCAGGGTTGTGAGTTCGAGCCCCACTTTGGGTGTAGAGATTACTTTGAAAAAAATCTCTGAATTCATTGATCAGTTCTAGAAGGCTTCTGGTGGAGTTGATTGGGTTTTCCATGTAGAGTATCATGTCATCTGCAAAAAGTGAAAGTTTGACTTCTTCTTTGCCAATTCTGATGCCTTTTATTTCCTTTTGTTGTCTGATTGTTGATGCTAGGACTTCCAGCACTATGTTAAACAGCAGTGGTGAGAGTGGACACCCCTGTCGTGTCCCTGATCTCAGGGGAAAGCTCTCTGTTTCTCACCATTGAGGATGATATTAGCTGTGGGCTTTTCATAAGCTGCTCTTATAATGTATAGGTAAGTTCCTCCTATTCCGACTTTCTCAAGGGTTTTTATTAAGAAAGGGTCCTGTATTTTGTCAAATGCTTTTTCTGCATCTATTGACAGGATCATATGGTTTTTATCCTTTCTTTTGTTAATGTGATGGATCACAGTGATAGATTTGCAAATATTGAACCAGCCCTGTAACCCAGGAATGAATCCCACTTGATCATGATGGATAATTCTTTTTATATGCTGTTGAATTCGATTTGCTAGTATCTTGTTGAGTATTTCTGCATCTGTATTCATTAAGGATATTGGTCTGTAGTTCTCTTTTTTGGCTGGGTCTCTGTCTGGTTTCAGTATCAAGGTGATGCTGGTTTCGTAGAATGAGTTTGGAAGTTTTCCTTCTATTTCTATTTTTTGGAATAGTTTGAGAAGAATGGGT
>NC_043702.1:110580446-110587292 GCF_006229205.1 Suricata suricatta
AGGACAGATGCCATATGTTTGCACTCATAGGTCTAACAGGAAAACAGGAGAAACCTAATGGAGGACCAGGGGAAGGGGATGAGAGAAAGAGAGTTGGGGAGAGAGAGGGATGCAAAACTTGAGAGACTATTGAATGCTGAAAATGAACTGAGGGTTGAAGGGAAAGGGAGAGGGAGGAAAAGAGGTGGTGGTGATGGAGGAGGGCACTTGTGGGGAAGAGCACTGGGTGTTGTATGGAAATCAATTTGACTATAAAATATTTTTAAAAAACTCAGAAAAAAAAAGAAATGTATTTTTTCTGAAAAATTTGTTTCAACTTATTTTATTTTTCAAATAAATTGCACGCTGGAAACAACCCGATCTTCATTCTAAAGTTGCCCTCATTTCTGTAAGGTAAAGGACTCTGATACTTCTGTAGGGTGAGTCCCTGAGTCCTTCAAATGAACTGAGCGAGGAGATGCATCATGGGTAAGTTATAAATGCACTCGGAGGAGGTTTGAGAGGTGGACCCCGGTTTGCAACTGGCCCTGGAGACCGGGCTCTAGGACAAGGCTACTCACTCACTGACCTTTTGGTGTTTGTGCTGGAGATAGGCAGGTAGTCGGTGACAGCGATGTAGACGTACTGCTTGGCATCATCGATCACACTGTAGATGGCGTCTATGTCAAAGCTTCTGTTTTTCGGGCAAAAGAGTTTGGGAGAATTCTGTGAAGACACAAAAACCAAACTTTCAGAGGATTAATTTTTATCATCTGGGGCTTTCTCTTTGCTATTGTTGTTTTCTTTTAATCTGTCTTAATGGATCTTGGCTTTGAGGCAGATTTTTGCAAACCAACGTTCCAGTCCTTTACGAGAATAGACAAGTGTATTTCCACTCCTATCATAGTTGAGGCACGCTTGAATCTGTGGTGGGTTGTGCCGGGAATCTGTCCTTTACGTCTGTCCTGGGAGGGAATTCTTGCTTCCAAGACACACATCTGTCATTTTGAGTACCCTAACTCAACGTAGGGGACTCTAGGTATCACCCTGTCATGCAGATCAGCCAGTTTTCTCTGGAGCTACCACAGAGAACACATATTGACACACTGCCAGCAGGTTACCCCAAAGGTCATTTCATTTGAATGGTGATATGGCCATAAAAATATTTTAGATACAATCTAAAAATCTTGGGATTTCTCCCACCTTTGGTCATTAAGTCAAGAATAGGAGTGGAAAGGTCATTAGTAATTCTAGAAAAAAGCCAAGCAAGTACTAGGATGCCCCAATTCATCAGGAGACGCAGGGAGGGAGGACATTCTGAAAGACTCAAGCAAATGAACAAAGAGGCAAATTATACCTGTATTTTTCTCATGTTGCTCAATATGGTTTCCATCTTATATAAATAAGGTGTTTGGGGGTGGAACTGCTATAGAAAGATATAGCTGTTTTTCTCATTGTCTCCCATGACCCAGGACTGAAAACAGCGCTGCTGGGTTGCTGCCTGTTCTGACCAGCATGACGCTGTGGTGTGTGGAGGGGCATGTGTATGCGAGGGGGTTCTGGAACTGTTTGCAGTGCCCTGTCCAACGTGCAGGACAGCCCCTCCTCACTGCGCTGGCGGGAAGCCCTCTCCTGGCTCAGACCCAGGGAGCATGGCACCATCGTCCTGGGTGAGCAGCCACGACAGATGTGGAGAATGCGGGTGGAGGGTCCTACACCCGCCCAGTGTTCCCTGGTCAGAGGGTCATCTTGGCAGATGACTATCAGATTCAGTGTTTGATCATGTAAGTTATTTTTCTTTTGGAATGAAGATGGGCCTCCCAGTCCTTTATAAACTAATGCCAGGGTGCCTTGGCGGCTCAGTCGGGTAAGTGTCTGGCTCTTGCTTTCGGCTCAGGTCATGATCCCAGCACAGTAGGATTCAGTTCCATGTTGGGCTTTGTAGTGACTGAATGGAGCCTGCTTAGGATTCTTTCTCTCCCCCTCTCTCTCTGCCCCTCTTGCTGCTGATGTTAAATCTCTCAAAATACATAAATACACTTAAAAAACTGCCCAAAAACCCTCACAAAAAACCTCCCATAAAAATAGAGGCACCTGGGTGGCTCAGTCAGTTAAGCGTCCGACTTCAGCTCAGGTCATGATCACACAGTCCGTGGGCTCGAGCCCCACGTCGGGCTCTATGCTAACAGCTCAGAGCCTGGAGCCTGCTTCAGATTATGTTTCCCTCTCTCTCTGTCCCTCCCCCTGTCACACTCTGTCTCTCTCTCAAAAATAAACATTAAAAAAACACATAAAAATAAGAAAAGACACAAATAAAAGCTTCAAACCAAAACAACAAAAGATAAAACAAACCAAGCAAGCAAACCCGGTGCTGGCCCTACACCTAGCACATGTGTCCCTAGCACATGTGCAGTGGACAGTCCCCCGTCCCCAAGCCACTGCTTCTAGTGGCTCCTGTGTCTCCCTCCTGCTCCTGACTGCATTCCTCCCATTCAAGCTCTAGTGCTCTTTCCCTGCTGGACTTTTACACATCATTTTCTCGTCATCATGATGTTAACACGTGCACACGCACACACACACACACACACACACACACACACACACACACCACACCCAGCATTCCTGGTGTCTGGGAATCCAACCTGAACTCACTGGAGGGATATATCTATGACCTCTGTCCCCTGACCTCCCATTTCTCCGCCTCCCCCATGTGCCAGCTCTCATGCCCCCCTGCCTGGCTCTCATCGGTCTCACCCTGCACATGTGCTCCCACCAGCCCTATCAGCCAAGTTTCCCTGTTCTTGCCCATCAGAGGATTGTGCTTTCTCCAAGTTCCAGCTCAAGTATGAGCTCCTCCAGGAAACTTCTTTATTTCTCCAGCCAGAGGCGCCTTCTCTGTCTGTCCATCATATGATTGATTTGACAGATTATTTAGCATATTTAAACCTGTGATTATCTGCACTTGCTTCATCTGCCCGCCTAGGGTGTCACGGGCTTGATTTTAGGGACTGTACTTCACTCATTCTTCTATCTCCATGAATACATCCAATATTGAAATCACTTAATTCCCTTGGCCTGCTGGGTCTGCTTTAAATGCTCTTCAGGTTAACGTGGGTGAGCTGAGCGTCTTGGCTCCAGACAAGAGCCTGAGCCAGCTCCCACACCCGTCCAAGTGCCCATGTCTCTGCTTCAAGAACTTCTTGAACTTGCATGTTCCCAAAACTAGCTTTTGGGTTCAGGGAGGAAAAAAGTGAGGCACATGATTTGTCGGTCTCTTCACATTTGCTCTAATCTCCTGCAAGTCTTCCAGTGCCTTTTGGGGATTTGGGGCCAGCCTCCAGCATCTACAGCCCTCAGCGTGTTGGCTGTGCACCTTACACTTGCTGAGACTCACTGCCTAACAGATTAAAACCAGAGGGAACCTCTGACATGATTTCCCTTGAGGCTTTAAAAAATTTTTTTTTAATGTTTTATTTATTTTTGATACAGAGAAAGATAGAGCATGAGAGGGGGAGGGGCAGAGAGAGAAGGAGACACAGAACCAGGAGCAGGCTCCAGGCTCTGAGCTAGCTCTCAGCACAGAGCCTGACGTGGGGCTGTAAGGATGCAGGTCCAATCCGGCCCTCACCACTGGGCTGTCCCAGCCTTCCCGGAGCCGGTCGCGGCGCACCTCCACAGTGGAGATGCACCCGGCGGCCGTGGGGTGGGGAGGCGTTCCCCCGCTGGCGCAGGTCCGATCCAGCCTTCCTCTTTACTTAAAGGGGCCCACTCTGATTGGTCAGTGCTCTGGATGGTGTGATTGGCTCCCACAACTGCCAGTGTTGATGGGGGGGTAGGGATTGGATCACTGTACACCTGTCATCATTTCCTGTAACTCCCCCTCCCAAAGGCATAAAAGGCCCTGCTCTGCCTTTGTTCGGGGCTCTCTCCACGTGGCCAGCGGGTCGGCTGGAGACGGTGAGCCCGAGCTTAAGCTCGTAATAAAGGCCCTTTGCTTTTGCAGGCGTGACTCGGTCTCCCTAGCAGTCTCTGGTGTTTGTTTTGGGGTGATTTGGGGCGATTTTAAAAACTTGGGCACAACATTTGGTGCATTGGCTGGGAAGTCCCCTTCCCTGCCCCAGAGCTCCTGGGATGCTGACACGTTGGGCCTGATCACCGGCTGGTGAGTGCACTCGGTTTTTTTGTTTCCTTGCAAGGTTTTTGTGTTTGTCTGTTTCTGTGTTTGTTTGTGTGCGCAGGCCCGTGTGTGCAGGGCCCAGGCAGGGGGTGGCTGAAACGTCCCCATCAGGAACTTTGTGAGCCTCAAAAGAGCCAGGTGGACGCGCCACTGAAAGCTCGAGGCCGTGGGATCTGAGAGACGTCTGGACCCACTGACTTGGGGGGCCAGAAGGGAGTTTTCTGCTTGGCTCGCCCGGGGCGGGGAGGTGGGCGGAAGGGAGTTTTCCACTTGGCTCGCCCACGGGACCAGGAAGGGAGTTTTCTGCCCGGTCCACAGTGTTATAGTGTGGTACTTCTGGGGTTCCACTGGTGGCAGCAGTGTGACCCCATTTTGTTTATTTCCCTGTGCAGCTGTTTGTTGTTTGTGTAAGTCCTCCTCGGAAGGGAGGCAAGGTATAAGCTCTCACCAGGGCGGGAGCCATCTTGTGTTGGTCTGTTTGGAAAATGGTGGTTCCTCCCTGACTGAGGGGTTCCATGGGAGCCATCTTGTGTCTGTTTGTTTGCAGTGTGGTACTTCTGGGGTCTCCACTGGTGGCAGCAGTGAGACCCCTCTTGCATTTGTTTCCTGTGCGTGTGTCTGTTCTCTGTGTATCAGTTTGCTAAATATGATTTTTGTTGTGAATACATTTAGGGCTTTAAAAAAATTTTTTTTAACGTTTTTTATTTATTTTTGATAGAGAGAGAGAGAGAGCATGAGAGGGGGAGGCGCAGAGAGAGGAGACACAGAACCGGAAACAGGCTCCAGGTTCTGAGCTAGCCATTAGCACAGAGCCTGACGTGGGGCTCGAACCCACGAACGTGAGATCTGACCTGAGCTGAAGTCAGAGGCTTAACTGACTGAGCCACCCAGGCGCCCCTAGGGATTTTTTTTATGAGAATGTGGGGTCTTGATCCTACATATCCTTCTTTGGATTACTTTCATTTTCTCCTCTCCTGACCAGGAGGACTAATTTTTGTGTTCTGTGGCTTAATCCTGTCTTTTGTGCTGTTTTATTTTGTTGGAACTCATGTCATGGGAAAGTCAGCTTCAAAGCCTCTAGACCTGGTTCTGCTTCACTTCAAGGAAGTTAGGGTTTGAGCTCACAACTTATCAATGGATGTTGAAAAGGGAAAGATGACTATATTCTGTACATCTACGTGGCCTACTTTTGAGGCAGGATGGCCCCCTGAGGGTACTTTCCACCTTCCAATCATAGATCAACGTATGGGGGGCCATCCGAGTCAGATTCCATACATTGTTGTCTGGAAGGACCTGGTCACTAACCCACCCATTTGGGTGAAATCCTTTGTCTCTTCAGTATCTCCTCAGGTTCTGGTGGCTCGAATTCGCCCCAGAAGAAGAAAAGCCGAGATGAACCATGACCTCACTCTCAGCACCCCCTACCCGGTTTTGCAGAAAGGAGCGGATGAGGATCTCCTCTCTCCCCCTCCACCTTACCGCCCCCCTCTAAATCCCTCTGATCCTGCTCCATCTCCTTCGGTTGAAGGAGGCCCAGCATATGGGACCCGTAGCTGAAGGGGCACCACCCCAGACTCCACAGTGTTCCCCTTGTGAGCCATGGGACCTATAGACGAGGCAGGAAATCAGCCTCATCATTATTGGCCCTTTGCCTCTTCTGACCTTTATAATTGGAGATCTCAAAACCCCCCCTACTCAGAAAACCCCAAGGGCCTCATTGGGTTGTTAGAAACTGTACTCTTTACTCACCAACCCACTTGGGATGATTGTCAGCAATTGTTACAGGTTCTGTTTACAACTGAGGAGTGAGAACGGATCCTGCTGGAAGCACGAAAACTTGTTCCTGGTCCGACAGGGGTCTCCACCATGAACCCCGCTGACATCGATGCCGGATTTCCCCTTGTCTGCCCCAATTGGGATTATAACACAGGAGAAGGTAAGGAGCGCCTCAAGGTCTATCACCAGGCTCTATTGGCAGGTCTCAAAGCGGCCACTAAGAGGCCCACTAATCTGAATAGGGTATATGATATAAGGCAGGAGGCAAATGAAAGCCCTGTTGCTTTTCTTGAACGGGTAATGGAAGCCTTCAGGCAGTTCACCCCGTTCGATCCAGAGCATGCAGATCATAAGTCAACTGTGGTAATGGCTTTCATTAACCAGTCTGCGCCTGACATTAAGAAAAAATTACAAAAAGTCGAGCACCTAGGAGAAAAGACTCTCCGAGATCTAGTAGAGATAGCAGAAAGAGTGTACAATAACAGGGACAGTGCTGAGGAAAAACAAATAAAGGCAGAAAAAAAGACAAAATAGAGATTTAGCTAGAGTATTGCGGGCCATGACTGTAAACCCAGAGGACCGCCACCACCAACTAAAGAAAATTGCTGGAAGAAGAGGACAAGAAAGAGACCCAGAGCGCCGCAGGACACCAATAGGTAAGAATCAATGCGCCTATTGTAAGGAGGAAGAACACTGGTTCAGAGACTGCCCTAGGAGAAAAAGCACGCCTAAAATGTTATTCACTGGGGAAGATAGTGATTAGGGAGGACGGGGTTCGGAACCCCTCCCTGAACCCAGGGTAACTCTTAAGGTGGAGAGGAAATCAACTAACCTCTTGATGGACACTGGGGCTCAACACCCAGTATTATTAGAGGCCAAGGGGCCTACCTCAAGTAAGCAATCTTGGGTCCAAG
>NC_043702.1:110587392-110589783 GCF_006229205.1 Suricata suricatta
AAAAGCACGCCTAAAATGTTATTCACTGGGGAAGATAGTGATTAGGGAGGACGGGGTTCGGAACCCCTCCCTGAACCCAGGGTAACTCTTAAGGTGGAGAGGAAATCAACTAACCTCTTGATGGACACTGGGGCTCAACACCCAGTATTATTAGAGGCCAAGGGGCCTACCTCAAGTAAGCAATCTTGGGTCCAAGTTGTCACCGGGACCAAACAGTATTCATGGCCTATCCCAGACTGTCCTTACCCGCTCCTGGGGAGAGACCTTTTATCAAAAATGAGGGCCCAGATTCACTTTGGCCTGCAAGGAGCCCCTAACTCCTGGTGCCCACATTGACTGGTGGCTTCAGAAATACCCACAAGCCTGGGCGTTTTAAGGGCCTGCAAGTCTGCCTGGAACACTCCTTTGCTCCCTGTTAAGAAGCCTGTTACTAATGACTGCTTTTGAGTGGCATGATCCTGACATTGGCATTCACAGGCAGCTGACTTGGACTCAACTTCCTCAGGGGTTTAAAAACTCCCCGACCATCTTCGATGAGGCACTGCATAAAGACTTGGGTGAGTACCAGAGGGAAAACCCAGACGTTATGTTGGTGATATTCTGATCGCAGCCACCCCTGAAGACAGCTGCCTTCAAGGAACTATTCCTGATGTTGGGCAAGTTGGGATACAGAGCCTCTGCTAAAAAGGCTCATATTTGTAAGCCCCAAGTCACTTATTTGGGATACATCCTCAAGGATGGACATAGATGGTTGTCTCCGGCCAGAAAGGACACCATCCTCCACATACCCCCACCTAAAAACCCCAGACAGATGAGAGAGTTCTTGGGGTCGGTGGGGTTTTGCAGACTGTGGATTCCAGGCTTTGCAGAAATTGCTAAGCCCTTGTATGAACTGACCAAAGACAAGAGTGAGTTTCAATGGAACATCAACAAGCATTTGAAACTCTAAAACAGCTCTCTTGTTGGCACCAGCGCTGGGGCTTCCTGACATTACTAAGCTTTTCTACCTGTTTGTGGATGAAAGTAAAAGGGTGGCCAAGGGTGTGCTGACCCAGACGCTAGGACCCTGGAAAAGACCAGTGGCCTACTTGTCCAAACGCTTGGACACAATAGTGGTTGGATGGCCCCCTGTTTAAGGACTGTGGCTGCAGTGGCGTCTTTAGTTAAGGACGCGGATAGATACTTTCTCAGGGTGGACTAAGGCCTCTCCTACCAAGAGCAAGACAGCTACTGTTGTGGAAAAGAAATTATTGGAAGAGATCCTGCCAAAGTATGGTTTTCCTTAGTTTATAGGGCCAGATAATGGCCCAGTGTTCATGTCTAGGGTAAGTCAGGGAATAGCACAATTCATTGGGGCAGATTGGAAATTACATTGTACATATAGACCCCAAAGTTCAGGACAGGTAGAAAGAAGGAGTAGAACTCTAAAAGAGACCTTAACTAAATTGACCTTAGAAACTGGCGGAGACTGGGTAGCTCTCCTTCCCTTCGCCCTGTATCGGGTGCAAAACTCTCCCTACCAAATGGGTTTAACTCACTTTGAAAAACATTGTTGTTCTTTTTATGGTTGCTCACCCAGATTAAGAAATCTGTGATATTCAGGAATGTTATAAAGTATTTGTTTGTAATCTAGAGCATTTATGTTTTCTCTCTACTTAAACCATCTAAAATTCAAAAACACAGTGAGTATTCCACCAATGCATTAGTCTTGATTTGGCTATCTCAAATAAAGGAGGTTTTTTTTAGAGAGAAAAACTCAATACACTACTGTGACTGTAACTCCAGTTCTGTTGTCTTTGAATATTTGTTGTTGGATCTCAGGCTTTGTTAGTCCGTGAGGATGATATTTAAAATGGGGGTCACGCCTCTTCAAGAGACTTAAATGTGGACTTCACAGAGAAACCAAGAAGTTCAGCCCCTATTAAAGTTTCAGGCACCATTCTGGAGCTAAGGCCAGCTCTGAAGAACCCTCAACTTGGTGAGGTGATCCAGATCCAGATGATCAGCTTGACTAATCCTCAAAAAGACTCTGACTCCGTAGCTCTCCAGCCTTGCTCCAGCCACACCCCGGAAGCTGGGCTGGTCTAGCACGGCAGAAGCCTGAGGAATCATCGGTCCACTTTCAACATTTAGATAATAAGTTCATAGAATTTGTCATAGTTGACCCAGGATTGGGTCAAGTTACAAGACAGAGGGGGGAATGTAAGGATGCAGGTCCGATCCGCCCTCACCACCAGGCTGTCCCAGCCTTCCAGAGCTAGTCGCGGTGCACCTCTACGATGGAGATGCACCTGGCGGCCGTGGGGGGGGGGGGCGTTCCCTCGCCGGCGCAGGTCCGATCCAGCCTTCCCCTTTACTTAAAGGGGAAGGCGCCGGCTTCTCCTGAAAGTG
>NC_043702.1:110589883-110616847 GCF_006229205.1 Suricata suricatta
TCTCCCTAGCAGTCTCTGGTGTTTGTTTTGGGGTGATTTGGGGCGATTTTAAAAACTTGGGCACAACAGCGCTCGAACCCAGGAACGTGAGATCTGACCTGAGCTGAAGTCGGAGGCTTAACTGACTGAGCCACCCAGGCTCCCCTTCCCTTGAGGCTTAAATCCGGGACTGGGCGGTCCCTGGCTGGGTGCACGCCTTTCTTCTGTGCTTGCTTTCATTTGTTCAGCAAATACCACGACGTGCCCGCCACGTTGCAGCTCTAGTCTAGCCAGCTGGCATATGTCAGTGATCAGAGTCTTCCCTGCTTCCTGGAACTTCATTCTGGAACATGCTACACTGTATTGCATTCATTTGCCACCGCTGGGCTGTGCATCCCCTTTACCTAACACCATGCCTCGGTTAGTATATGCTGAGTATCCGTATCTGCGGGATGAATGTGAAGGTGCTTCTGAGAGCATGGTGCATGGTGCTACTTGAAGATGTGTTCCAGAGGCCACTACCTTTGAAAATAGTGTCAGGATATCCTGGTGGCTTAAAAATGTTTGCTTAAGATGTAAATGAAGGAGGGGCGCCTGAGTGGCTCAGTTGGTTAAATGGTCAACTCTTGGTTTCAGCTCAGGTCATGATCTCACGGTCAGCACAGAGCCTGTTTGGGATTCTCTGTCTCCCTCTCTCCCTGCCCCCTTCTCCCCTCGTGCTCACTCGCTTTCTTGTAGAATAAATGAATGAACAACACGAAGAATGATCTACTGATTGCATAGAGGAAGTTAACTAGTTCCAATAGATTAATCAGAGAGAAGGCTGTTAAGTTTCCCTGTTATTGCTCCTGAATTATTTGTTTTGAGGCCAGCACTTACTAGGAGAAGGAGAAGAAAATCAGATACTTCACTGTTTCACCTCTGTGATGCCTTTTATGCTTCAAGTGCTCTCATACACCATGCTTCTAGGCAGTATGTTCTCTCTTAGATCAATCAGTTTCTTATACATGCACATAACATAACTTGTTTTTCATATTCATTAATTATTTGCCCTAGCAGGCTTCTTCTGATTTATTTAACAACAGTTTCCCAGTTTTTGAAAAGTCCATACACCATATGAAACACAAAAAGACAGCCCACAGAATGAGAGAAAATATTTGCAAATTGTGTATTTGATAAAGGAGTTATATGCAGGATGTATAAAAACTCTTACAACTCAGTAATAGAAAACCAGATAAGGGGTGCCTGGGTGGCTCAGTTGGTTAAATGCCTGACTCTTGATTTTGGCTCAGGTCATGATTTCAGGGTTGTGAGATGGAGTCCTACATTGGTCTCTGCACTGGGTATGGAGCCTGCTTAAGATTCTCTCTCTCCTTCTCCACCTGCCCCTCCCCTACTTGTGCTCTCTCTTTCAAAAAACAAACAAAACCAAAACTAATTGAAAAGTGGCAAAAGATTGGATAGACATTTCTCAAAAAAGATAAAAAAAATAGTCAATGAGGACATTAAAATATACAAATAAAAGCCACAGTGAGATACCATTTCACACCCACTCAGGGGTAAAATAAAACAAAATCACAATCGTTGGCACAGATGTGGAGGCAACGGAGTCCTCACTAACTGCTGATGGAGTGTAAAGTGGAGCAGCCAGTTTGGAGACCAGCTTGCCAGTCTCTCAAAATGATAAGCACAGAGTTGCTTCATTACCCAAAACTGCCACCCCAAGCACTGGAAACAGGTGTTCAAACACAAACTGGCACAGGTAGGTTCACGCAAACACCACTCTCAGGAGCCAAACGATAAAAACACCCAAATGTTCTTCAACTGATGCATGAATGAATGAAATGTGGCATATCTGTACAATGGAATATTATTTAGCCACGAAAAGGAATGAAGCACTGATTCATGCGGCAACATGAATGAACATCAAAAACATACTAAGTGGAGGAAGTCACTTACAAAAGACTACATATTGCATATACTTCATTTATATGAAATGCCTAAAGAAAGGAGAATTCTAAGAGACAGAAACTAGTTGCCAGGGGCTGAGGGAAGGGGAAAATGGAGAATGACTCCTAATGGTTTTCCTTGTGGTGATGAAAATATTCTTTAAAAAATTTTAACATTTATTTAGTTTTGAGAGGCAGAGAGACAGAGAATGAACGGGGAAGGGGCAGAGTGAGGGAGACACAGAATCTGAAGCAGGCTCCAGGCTCTGAGGTGTCAGTACAGAGCCTGATGTGGGGCTCAAACTCACAAACTATGAGATCATGACCAGAGCTGAAATCAAGGGTTGGATGCTCACCTGACCGAGCCACCCAGGCATTGCACTAGTCTTTATCTTGGAAAGCAAATTTATAATAACAAGGGTTCTAAAAAGAAATCTGTAAGATAAGACAAAAACCCAGCCAAATATGGTTTCTGTCATCTTATTTTAAAGGAGAATGTAAGAAAATCAGAACTCTGTGACCCCTAGTTATTAGAGATCACATAGCTAACTCTCACCATGTATCTTTGGGGTTCTGTGAGAAAATTAGAAATAATTAATTTTTACATCCTAATTAGAAATTTATATTTAACAATGCTAAGTTATCAATCACCTAAAATCTAATTTGGGGGATGGCGATTCCTAATAATGTGTGTTTTATGTGTCTGTGTGTTTTCAATAGTGTGTGTGTGTGTGTGTGAATTTAGTCCTGGGGTTGTGAGTTTATAAAAATATAATATACTGTTTTAAGATATTTTACAACAAATACTTTGAATTTAAATAATTTTGTCTTGGCATCTGTTTGGCATGCATGACTCAGAAAATTATACAAATCCTAGAACTTTACATTAAAATCACTACTAATAAAACAAATCCAACATTTAGCTTTGAGTAAGGTGTTGGGAATATCAGTGAGCAAGACAGTCCAGTATATGATCTTCAGAGGCTTTTAAATAGCAGGAGAGACTATCAATAAACAATAAACAAAAGGCTACAAAAATGTGATAAATGCCACAACAGGGGTGAAATCAAGGAGCTCTGGGAAATGACATCAATTCCAGTGTTGGCGGGGGTCTGATTTTATTTTATACCTGTAGGATTTTATACCTCTGGAAACATGGTGTTCAATTAATACCTCTGAATTGAAATTCAAAGGTAGGCTTGATATTACTAGGAAATAGAAAACAATAAGTTGACATAATATAATAAATAAAAATAGGAAATAAAGGCATCATATACTTTAAAAGACTATACCTAAAGGCATGTTTCAAAACTCTACGTATCTTGTGGCAAATTGTTTGATAAAAAGCAATTTGTAAATCTGCCACAGAATACAACAAAGGTCTGCATTTTAGTAGATTTTATTAAAGGCCTGGGCCCTCTGTCTGGGGTAGATAAGTTATCTTTGGGATCAACAAAGGGGGACTCCAGCACCACCACCTTTTTAAGAGTCAGAATTTAGGGGTGCCTGGGTGGCTCAGTTGGTTAAGCATTCAACCTTGGCTCAAGTCATGATCTCCTGGTTCATGGGTTTGAGCCCTGCATCAGGCTCTCTGCTGTCAGCGTGGGGCCTGCTTCAGATCCTCTCTCTCTGCCCTCCCCCAGTCAGGTGTGCATGCATACATTGTCTCTCACGCTCTCTCTCTCAAAAAAAAACATTAAAAAAAAAGAGAATTTAAATATATGCAAAACCCACATTCATCAATCCTAAGATTCAAATTGTAAATTGAAATCCAGCAATTATCTCAATTTGCTTTCAATTCTTCTCTTCCTTGCTGCATCCCATCTGTCCTACTGGAGCTGGCCAAGCACATGTCCCTTGGGGCGTCAGCCACCCCATTACCTTCTCTGCACTAAGGGCTCCTTGGCGAATTTCCTGTTGTGACTCATCTACAAATTCAGGATACTACCTGGCCTTCTTGTCTTCCAGGGTTGTCTTGAGAGGAAATGAAACTGAATGCATGAAGTCATTTTGCTAGTAAAACACCCTATATAATATGCTACTTATTACTGCATTGCTGACCTCCACATGTTAAAAGTTTTTTTCACTTCATTTGGTGAAAATCTTTCAGTCTATTTTCTACTCTTCGCATTTATGTGAATTTGTTAAGATAAACAACTTAACCTCTTTTGTCTCAATTGCTACATGTCTAAATTTTCAGACTGTGCTTTCATTTTAACTGACAAAAAGGACAGAATTCACTCTTCAGTGACACATTCTTCAGTGATATGAAAGTTGTTGGCATAAAAGCACTCTTGTCAGTGGGGGACCAGCATGTTGAATTTGGGATCATGGTCTTAATAAGTTTCTCTAAGCCCCAGGATCAATTCAGAAGGCTGCTTTGAATCAAAATTCTAAAGTCTCACCCTAGGTCCAATGGATCAGATCCTGGGTAAGGGTGGGAGGCTGTAAATCTGCATTTTATTTTATTTTAATGTTTTTAAAATTTATTTTTGAGAAATATAGAGACAGCACAAGTAGGGGAGGGGCAGAGAGAGAGGAAGAGAGAGAAATCCCAAGCAGACTCTGCACTGTCAGCACAGAGCCTGATGCAGGGCTCAGTCTCAGGAACTGTGAGATTATGACCTGAGCCCAAGCCAAGGGTTGGATGCTTAACCAACTGAGCCACCCAGGCAGCTCATGTAAATCTACATTTTAAACAGGTTCCCCTGTCAGTTCTTAAGTATTTTAAAGTCTGGGGACCAGGGCTATAGGCAGAGATATTCACATTGCCCATTCCCAGTGACCCTGTGGAACAGCGATATGATTGGATGTGGGGGTGGGGAGTGGTAGTTTTCAGTGAGGTCAGAGGCCTGAAGCTGTGCCCTGCCTTCCTGTGCCTCCTCCCTCAGCTTCAATCAAGTTTGACAGTTCTTTATCTGTTTTACACACCGGGGTTCCTCAGATTTGTTTCATCCAAGGTTTGTATGAATCGAGTCTGAGAATCACTGAAGTAGGACATGGAAAATAGGATCTGGTGTCAGAGATGCTGGGAGGAGGTACCTGTCTTGGCACCTGCCATCTGAGGGTCTTTGTGTTAATGTATTAGCCTCAATCCCTTCATTTGTAACAGGGTCCCAAAGCTGGGTCTCCCAGATGACCGCAGGGACCAAAGGCATCAGGAACTAGAAATGAATATTGAAATTCATTATTGTTATTATCATAGGGACAGCATCTGGTTAGGCATAAGAGTGGGTATGTCTTGGGGTGTCTGGGTGGTTCAGTCGGTTACCATCCGGCTTCTGCTCAGGTCATGATCTAGTGGTTTGTGAGTTCGAGCCCGTCATTGGGCTCCATGCTGACAGCTCAGAGCCTAGAGTTTTGGATTCTGTGTCTCCTTCTCTTTCCATCCCTCCCCTGTTTGCATTCTGTCTCTCCCTCCCTCTCTCTCTCAAAAATAAACAAACATTAAAAAAAGTTTCTTTTCAAAAAGTGGGTACATCTTACCTCTTCAACAGGTGGGACAGGACTCATCTTTAGAATTCAGGTTTGCCCAGCACAAGATCACACTGGAACATTCCAACTTTGGAAGAAGGAAGAGTAAGAGGGCAATGACTCACCGACACAAATGCTTGGGATTTGGTGTCGTTCAGCTGAAGCTGCAATCTCTTTTCATTGTCATAGACTCCATAGAGCCTCTTGGACCAGGTCTGAGGTACTCTGCTCTTGAATTTTAATGAGCTATACAGAGCGAATATCCTCTGTAAATCCAGGACCAGGCAGCTGCAGTTGTAGAAGATGACACCGAGTTCTTTCATCTGTGAAATTAAAATAGAAAGCATTGGTGCCACGTACGACTGATGGCGTTATTTTCAGAGAAAGAAAATGCACGAGATGCAGCAGTAGTGACTCCTTCTCTCTCAACTGTTACACAGACATATGTAGATACAGTCATGTTATGGTATCTGGAGGTGATAGGTATAAAAATGCTTCTGGGACACCTGGGTGGCTCAATCAATTAAGCGACTGACTTTAGCTCAGGTCACGATCTTGTGGTCCGTGAGTTCAAGCCCCACATCAGGCTCCGTGCTGACAGCTCAGAGCCTGGAGCTGCTTCAGATTCTGTCTCCCTCTCTCTCTGACCCTCCCCAACCCTCTGAAAAATAAATGAACATTAAAGAATGCTTCAATATTTAAGGAGAACATTGCCTTGCTTTTTTGCATTTGGGATCTTATAGATAAGTTTTCCTTTTTCACTTCCATTTTTATATCAGCTCTTCAGATTCATTCCCTTAAAATACTTTTTCGAATGAATCCTTCCATTGCGCAGCGGCTTACAGATTTTCATGGCAGCATCACAAAACGGCTAACATCATGGATTCTGAAGTCAGACCGCCTGGAATTAGGTTCCAGTTCTACAGCTTTCTAGCTGTGTGACTTTGGGCAAGACTTATTCTCTCTGGGCCTCACTTTCCTTCTTTCATAAAGCCAAGTTAATAGTATTTATTCCACACAGCTACTGTAATGTACCTTTAAAGGGCTCAGAAGAGGGCCGATGACCTGGCACTCACTAAATAGGTCATCAATTGTTCGTTACTCATATGAACACTGCAGAAGCCTCGGGAAGGAAACCCCAATACACACTTGCAACAAAGAGACCAGGGGGAGTATTTCATCCATCTCCCACGATGCTTACCCATGACCACGAGGGTGAGCAAAAACTCCTGCCCCAAGTGAGAGATCTTGTCAGCAACGGATTGAGAATTTAAACATGGGTTTCTGACCCTTGATCCAATACACCCAGGACCACAGCAGCACTTGGCTTCATCTGAGTACGGGATCACTTTGTGAAAGTTACAGATGATTTCCAATTTAGTCAATGAAAGTGACAGAGTAAAATTGAGGTCATGACAGACAGCACAAAGATACATGCCCAGGGAGGGGTGTGCTAGGGATGCCTGAGCCCTTTCGAGCCCTGAGTCTGACTTGCCTCCTATCCCTTCCTCCGGCTCCCCAGTGAGGACTCTACTCAGGAATTCAGAAGACATCACCTAGGACACCCTAATACAACGTGCCATGCGGGGGTTTCTGGGTTCGTCCACACCCCCTGGCATCACTCTACCAGCTCCAAAGTGGTTACAGGGTAGATCACACACATTATTTCACTTGCTTGTGGACTTGTCCCTCTTTTTTCTCTAATGCAAAAAATAAAGCAATGGGCATCCTGATATCTTTGTGCACCTGTGCAAGTATTTCCCTAGTATAGATTCCTAGAGTTGGATGGACAAGCACAAGGACACTTAGAGGTAATTGAAGTGGGAGGAGACAGGACGCCTGGGAGGCTCACGTCATGATCTTGCGATCATGAGATCAAGTCCTGCATTAGGCTCTGCATTAGGCCTTCTTGGGATTTTCTCTCTCTCCCTCTTAACCCCTTCCCCACTTGTTCTCTCTCTCTCTCAAAATAAATAAATAAACTTTAAAGAAAATGGGAAGAGATAGGGCAGGGTTGACATATCAGGCATGTGCAAAGGCACTGAGGCTGGTGGGGATGTAATCAGAGCTGTATGGCTAAAGCTGAGTGAGCTGGGGGAGAATGTGCATGTGTGTGTAGATATTGTTTTCTTTTTTCTAAGTTTATTTATTTTTGAGAGAGAGAGTAAGAGAGAGAGGGACAGAGAGAGACAAAGACAGACAGAGACAGAGAGAGAGAGAGGGAGGGAGAGAGAGAGAATGTAAGCAGGAGAGTGACAGAGAAAGAAGAGAGAGACAGAGGGTCCCAACCAGGTTTCGCACTCAGTGTGGAGCCCCATCAGGGGCTGAACTCAATAAATGGTGAGACCATGACTTGAGCCGAAACCAAGAGTCAAACAGAAGCTTAACGGAAGGAGCCACCAGGCACCTCGAGACATTTTTTTTTTTCTGATGGCAGAGGGTAATGCCATAGGGGCAGGGATGGCAGATCCTTGAGGGCTTCTGAGCTGGGATAAACAGCTTGCTGAAGATTGTGGGGAAGCAGGCAAGGAGGGTAGGGGGGTGAGCAGGCTGTGAACTGAAAAGGACTTTTTGGCTGTGCTGTGGAGACAGCAGACAGGGTGAGGGGGCTAGGGCACAGCACTCAGACCCCAGGCCTTGGCGACTGGGGCGATTGGAGGCAGAAAGATTTACATGTTCTTATGTTTTCCAGTCTCAGAGGCTTCAAGAAATTGTCTACAGTCACTGCTAATGGTGGCTAATCTCGTGCGAGGTTGAGGACGGAGTCCACCCGCTGTTTGCTGACAGGGTCTCAGGAATATTTGGCGCTGCGTCTGACCCTCACACTTTTGGACCTTTTTGCACATTAGATCAACACTGCCACCTTACCTTCGCAAGGAAGACTTCGGCATTTTGCGTCCTTCTAGCTGAGCAGGTATAACACCCAGACTCTTTGTCTGGGGTGGGGGGTGGGGCGGAGCACGCAGAAGCTGAGATCTGGCTCTCCTGTGTGTAAGGACCTGTCCCCAGGACAGGGCCTCCCTGACATGCTTGTCTGCCTGCCAGACTCAGGCCAGGTTAGCACACATCCAGGGGGCCCAAGCTCTCTGGTGGGGTTTGGCTCATAAAATCTACAAGGGTCTTCAAGTCTTGCCATCTATGTTCAGGACGTCAATTTCCCGCCTGCTTGATCAGTCCTGCCAACGCTGTCTCAATGGACAGGAAGGATCTGTGTGTCAGAATGAGTTCCTTTCAGTTCCCAAAGGATTATGGCTGGTGACCCTCTCTGGCTTTATATTCCTATGAGGCACATTTGCATCTTAATCCTGCAACTCGCTTTTTGAATAGCCTTGGGTAAATTGCTTAATTCCTAAATTTCTGCTTATTGTTCACTGAGGACAATATTGATCTCCCAAGGTTTGCAGTTAGAATAATATAATTTTGATAGCTAGTGTTGATGGAGTGCTGCTTTGTTGGTGTGTGTACTGGGTTAAATAGCGCTCCCTCCCCCCAGATTCATTGCCACCTGGAGCCTATGAATGTGACCTTGCTAGGAAATACGGTCTTTGCAGATGCAATCACAATGAAGTCATACTGAATTATGGTGGGTCCTAAATCTACTATGACTGGTGTCCTTATAAGAAAAGGAAAATTCAGACAGATGCACAGGGGAGAGGGCTATGTGAAGACAGAAATTGGAGTAACACACACACCTACAAGCCAAGAAACACTAAGCATTACCAGCAACAGCCAGAAGCAGGAAGGAGGCAAGGAAAGACTGTCCTCTAGAGCCTTCTGGGAGAGCGGGGCTCTGCCAACACCTTGGTTTCGCACTTCTGACCCCTAGAACAGTGAATAAGTACGTTCCTGCTCTTGGAAGCCACCAGGTTTGTGCCCTATTTGTTATGACAGTTCTAGGAAACATACAGGGTGCCTCACCGGCTTTCCTCCTGAAAGTGGGTCAGGTAGATACAGTGTTTGTTCCCATTTTACAAGGGGAAAACTGAGGCTTGGATAATTTGCTCATTGGAAAATGACACAGCTGAGATGTCAGCTTGGGTCTAACTCTGAAGTCTGCAAGCCTAACCACCATGATAACACCCCACTTAGCATGCGGCTCGAATACAATCCAGGGCATCTCCTCCTATTAATTCTGTGAGGCATATTCCAGCCAACCCACTTCCAGTACTATACCTGTTGTCTATTTCTAATGTGGTGCGTCTCACACTGTATCATAATTAAAACAAATCATGTGTCTGTTTTTCCCTAAGTGACTCTACAGTCTCTGAAGAGACAATGTCAGGTTCATATGCTTTTCCAGTGTTGGACTACAGTACTTGCCTAGAAAATGTTTATTGAATGAATGCCTGGCCTTGGAAATGAATAAATGGTGGTCTGAGATGAAAACAAGTTCCCTTTTGAACCCAGGAGCCCTCCAGGCTAGTCTAATGCCCTCTGATCCTGATGACATGAATTTAATAAGAATTTTGCTTCTGGTACTAAAGGAGCAGAAAACCTGGCTATGGTCACACCCAGAGATCCACCCGGAAGATTTTCACAAGCATGGTGCTCAGTGGTCAGTATCGGTGGCAGGCTTTCCATTGGTCAGTGAGCTAAATGTCCTCTTGCTTCCTGGACCTACCAACACAGGGCACAGAGACCAACATGAACTTGACTTTTGAATGCAAACTGCGTTAAACAGGTCCACACTATCCAAGCCCCAGTGGAGTCCGAGATAGAATACCATCTAAGCAGGGTCGGGCCTGGTTAGTGCTTGGATGGGAGAATACCATCGAATGTAGAAACCTAGGCAATCCTTTGATTTCTCACCTAAAGTGAACTCATTGACCATTATTCACTTTTACTATGTTTGGATCTCATTGGTGTCCTTTGGTTTTCCCACATCAGACCTTCAGTGTTTTCAAGTTACCTGTTCACACATGACAAACACGTAATTTTGGAGACCTCTGATCAAAGGCTGAATAAGAATGCCATGCTTCCTGTCTAGCTCTTTAATCAGGAATATATGTCTGCTAGTCTTCAAGTGGAGGTTAACAAAGGTTATATCCCTTTGTTGTGGGTGGGGGCAGATTAAAGCAAATAGTAGTTGTTGGGGAACAACTCCCCTCCCCCGTGTCATTCTCCACTGATTCTCTCCTGATATGTAGAATGATATTAAATGTAGTCACAACACTACACCAAGCTTCCCATGATTGTGAAGAAAGGCAGCCACTTTTTAATATGATATGACATGATGAATCTGGGTAAGATTGAATGTGAAATTTGACATCTAGGAGGGAGCCAGGATGGCAGTTCTGAAAGCCTTTCCCTGCAAATGAATGAGAGAGTTCTCTCAATATGACCTGATCGTGACCCAGTAGGTCATCTCTTGGAACAGGCTCCGAAGACAGACTAACTCCACCACGAGCAAGGCACTTAACCTCTCTGTAAATGGATGTACATCGAAGTACTGCCATGAAGAACAGATGGAACAAAATGCATGTATAACATTCATCCCAGTACCTGGCTCAGACAGTGTCAGCCTTAGCTCTACCGAGATCTAGCCCTCTTCTGCTTCTTCCAAGGATGCTTCTACTATATGCTTGCTCTAAAGGGTTACACGTTTGTTTCAATGAAACAAAAGAGGTGCTCAAATTCTTCATCCACGAACGTTTTTACTTTAACCACCGAAAGATTCCAGACGCTTTAGTCACAAGTGTGAGGGTATGAAGTCGCTCCTCAGACACCATTTGTCGTAGGTAGAGTTGGTGCCAGAAGGATCACAACAGAATAGCTATTTCAGATGCATGAAAGACAACATTCTCACTTGCTTCTCTGGGTCTGCCCTTACTGGGCTTGAACCTAATCCTTTGTCAGATGATGGTGGGGGTGGCAGAAGCATGGCGCAGTGGCTGGAACAAATGAGTGATAATGAAACTGTAAGGTGCCCCTGGACATAGCTGAAGCAGGACATCCCAGGAAAAAGGAGGACAATGAAGTGACACCATGGGGTGATGTAAAAAGTGGTGAAGGGACTCCATGAGGTCAAGAGAGGGACTAAAGGTTTGAGGCAGGACAGTGACAACACAGAATGATTGTACTAGCTTTATGTGGACTTCTCCACTAAAGTCTCAAATCTGGACATGCGGGCATTTGTGAAAGCCTCCAGCCTGACATGAAGGAAGGCCTGGTGGAGGGAACAAGGACCTTTGCCTGAGCCTAAAGAATGCAGTGTCCAGATCTTTGAGGGCAATTTCCCCTAGAAATCCCCCCATTGGGGAACCAGGTTCAAAGTAAAAAATTAAAAAAAAAAGAATTTATCTAATGTTTAAATTACCAACTAGACCTCAACACAGAGGATGTACAGGAAACATACCTCGACAAAATAAAGGCTGTGCATGAAAAATCCACAGTTAACAACAAACTCAATGGTGAAAAACTGAAAGCTTTTCCTCTAAGGTCAGGAACAAGACAAGGATATATCCACTCTTGCCACTTTTATTCAACATAGTATTGGAAGGCCTAGTCGTAGCATTCAGATAAGAAAAAGAAATAAAAGGCATCCATATTGGTAAAGAAGAGTTAACCTGTCATTATTTGCAGGTGATATGATATTATCCATAGAAAACCCTAAAGACTCCATCAAAAAGTAATAGAACTAATAAATGAAATCAGTAAGATTGCAGAATGCAAAATTAATACCCAGAAATTGGTAGCATTTAAACTAATTAAAGAACACCATTTACAAGTGCACCCAAAAGAATAAAATGCCTAGGAATAAACTTAACCAAGGAGATGAAAGACTTGTACTCTAATAAATTATACAACATTGATGAAAGAAATTTAAGATGACACTAACAAATACAAGAATATTCCATGCTCACAGACTGGAGTAATTAATATTGTTAAAATGTCCATACTACCCAAAGAAATCTACAGATTCAATGTAATCTCTATCAAAATGCAAACAGCATTTTTCACAGAACAGAACAAGTAATGCTAAAATTTGCATGGAACCCAAAAGGCCCTAAATAGCCAAAGCAATCTTGAAAAAGAGAAACAAAGCTGGATGTATCACAATCTCAGATTTTAAGATATACTACAAAGCTGTAGTAATCAAAACAGTATGTGCTGGCACAAAAACAGACACATAGATCAATGGAACACAATAGAGAGCCCAGAAATAAACCCACACTTTTGTGGCCAATTAATGTATGAAAGAGGAGGCAAGAATATAAAATGAGGAAAAGACAGTCTATTCAATGAAAGGCTCTGGGAAAACTGGAAAACTATATGCAAAATAATGCAATTGGACCATTTTCTTTCACTGTCCAGAAAAATAAACTCAAAATGCATTAAAAACCTAAATATGAAACCTGAAACCATAAAAACACCTAGAAGAGCACACAGCAGTAATTCCTCTGATATGGGTTATAACAACATGTCTCCTAAAACAAGGGACACAAAAGGAAAAACAGACTATTGGGACTGCATCAAAATAAAAAGACAGTGAAGGAAACAATCTATAAAACAAAAGAGAACTTACTGAATGGGAGCAGATATTTGCAAATGACATATCTGGTAAGGCGTTGGTATCCAAAATATACAAAGAACATCTACAACTCAATACTAAAAAAATAAAAAATCCAATTAAAAAATGGACAGGGGTGCTTGGGTGGTGCAGTCAGTTCAGCATCAGACCCTTGATTTTGGCTCACATAATAATCTCATGGTTTGTGAGTTTGAGTCCCACATCAGGCTCTGTACTCATAATGCAGAGCCTGCTTGGGATTCTCTCTTTCTCTCTCTCTCTCCCTCTCTCTCTGCCCTTCCCATGTGCTCTGTCTTTCCCAAAATAAATAAAATAAAATGAATTAAAAAATAAAAATAAATAAAAAGTGGATAGAAGATCTGAATAGACATTTTTCCAAAGAAGACGTATAGATGGCCAATAGACATATGAAGAGTTGCTCAACATCACTAATCATCATGGAAGTGAAAATCAAAAGCACAAGAAGATATTACCTTGCACCTGTCAGAATGGCGAAAAAAAGCCAGATAAATGTTGGTGAATATGAGGGAAAAAAAAATAAACCCTCATGTATTATTGGTGGAAAACACTATGGAGGTTAATCAAAAAAGTAAAAACAGAACTACCATATGATCCAGTAATTCCACTACTTGGTACTTACCCAAAGAAAATGAAAACACTAATTTGGAAAGGTATAGACATCCTTATTCATTGCAGCATTATTTCTAATAGCTCAAATATGCAAACAGCCTGTATTCATTGATAGATGAATGGATAAGAAAAATGTGATATCTACATATATATCATATATGATACATGGCACCATATATAGATATCATATATAGGCATATAAGTAAATACAATGGAATAGTACACAGCCATAAAAAGGGATGAGATTGTGTTATTTGAGACAGTATGGATGGACTTAGAGGGCATTATGCTAAGTGAAATGAGTCAGAGAAAGACAAATACCATATGATTTCTCTCATGTATGGTCTAAAAAATGAAACAAATGAATAAACCAATAAACAAAAAGCAGAATCAAAGATGTAAAAACAGAGAACTGATGGTTGTCAGAGGCGAGGGGAGTGAGGGTTGGGTGAAAGTGGGCAGAGTGGGTGAAAGGAAGTGGGAGATACAGGTTTCCATTTATGGAAGGACTAAGTTACAGGAATAAAAGGCACAACCTAAGGAATATAGTCACTAGGATTGTGATCGCTGGCAGTTACACTTATGGTGAGCATAGCAAGACATCTAGAGAAGTTGAATCACTAGGTTGTACACTGGAAACTAATGTAATGTTGTGTGCCTGTATTCAAAAGATTCAAACTGTATTCAAAAGATTTTTTTTTACAATACCAACGAGATGACAGCTTTGGAAATCAAGAGTCACAGACCTCTGTTCGTGCTCCTTTATGAATGGGAATAAATACAATGTCATCTTTCTTTTCTTAAACATGTTTAATGTTTATTTTTGAGAGTGAGACAGACAGAGTGCAAGCAGGGGAGAGGCAGAGAGGGAGAGAAACACAAAATCCAAAGCAGGTTCCAAGCGTCATACAACTACAACAACTCCATCTCCATCTACAATTCCATCTCCATCTCCATCTCCCTCCCCATCTGCCTCAATACTTGAACAAAATCTATCAATGGAGTCATGGAAGGTGAAGGGAAAGAGGCTGGTTTAGGTCATACCAGGCTTGGAGTCCCACTGAAGTCAATGGACAGTGTTGTTTTCAACACTCACTCCAGTTCCCCACAGACAATGAAGGGAAGCTTGGCTGGATTCCCCTGGGAAATCCAGGAAGGTGAAAGCAGATGTTTCATGAAAGCAAAACAAGAGCAAATGTTTGTCAAATGTTTGGGCTTAGGTACCAGACCGAGCTGTGTTACCATTACGGTTCTTTAACTTACACGCTGTATGTCTTTGGACTAGCCCATCAACCTCTTCAGGGAAGATAATAGCAGCTCTTGACATCTGGAAGCTGGCATGGGACTGCCAGCTTGGCCTTGATGTTTTCTGGAATTTGCCTTGGTGTTCTCCTGTTAAACATAAGCCACTCCTAGTACGCTAACATCAAAACATAAACTGGACCAGCCCGTGAACTTGTCTGGACACAGACAAAAACATGACCACTGTCCAAACCATAACAATGACCAAAGATCCCCCATATGAGTGATGGCTGTTTCTTTACCAACTCCAGTTTTAGCTTCACTGGATTCCCTCTCCCATACAGATAAGATTTATCACCCCTACTTCCTGACAGCATCCAATTCTGAGCAAGTCTCTGCCTCCTAAAATCTTCTCCCAAATCACCTACGCCTTAATCCCATAAGTCCTTTCTAAAATCTGCTTACTGAGACACTGAATAGCCACAGTTTGTGCTCTCCCTTGAAAGAAGCAACCTGTTCAACTTCAGTGTGCTTGCTGGTCTTTGGGTGGAGGGTAATGCCACCACCTTATTCCCATGACAACCACCTCATAGGCTGTTCAGGACAGACAGATCCAGGGAGCAGAGCACGGTGACCAGTATTCAACATGTGTTGACTGTTATTTTTCTATTTTAAGTCATACTGTGTTAGGGAAATGTTAGGTTTTCCATATTGTTCCAGTTGTAACTGCAAGTTCTGTAGGTAGCAGATCAAGAGGTATTTAGGGGTAAGGAATGAGTAAAGTCAATAATGGGTCTTGGTGAAAGGCATATGGAAAGGCTGCATTTTGGGAAGGGGCTCACCCATTAGAACCTAAGGCCAAATAGTACTCCTGAGACATTTTCAGTGTTGCACTGCCTTCTGGTCTCTGCATGTGTTATATACCACGATTTGGAATGTATACCATTAACGTTTTAATTCGGTATCTAGTGAACTAATTCTTTAAAAGCTAGTGGAGAAATTGGGTTTCACGTTTAGATCTTTAATCTATTTTGAGTTTATTTTTATGTATGGTGTCAGAAAGTAGTCCAGTTTCACTGTTTTGCATGTAGCTGTCAAGGTTTTCCACTGCCATTTATTGTAGAGAGTATCTTTTCTCCATTGTTTATTCTTACTTCTTTTGTCATGGATTAAGTGACCATGTAATCATTGGTTTATTTCTGTGCTCTCTATTCTGTTCCATTGATCAATGTGTCTATTTTTGTGCCAGTACCATACTCTTGATTTCTACAGCTTGGTAGTATGATCTGAGATTGTGATAACTCCAATTTTGTCCTTTTCTTTCTTTTCTTTTCTTTTCTCTCCCTCTCTTTTTTCTTTCTTCTTTCTTTCTTTCGTCCTTCCTTCCTTCCTTCCTTCCTTCCTTCCTTCCTTCCTTCCTTCCCTCCCTCCCTCTTTCTTTCCTTCCTTCCTTCCTTCCTTCCTTCCTTCCTTCCTTCCTTCCTTCCTTCCTTCCTTCTTTCCCTTCTTCTTTCCTTTTCAATTTAAATCTAAGTTAGCTTTCAGGAGTACAATTTAGTGGTTCATCACTTAAATATACCACCCAGTGCACATCTCAGAAAGTGGCCTCTTTAATCTCCATCACACATGTGGCCCACCTTCCCACCTAACACCCCTCCGGCAACTCTCAAGTTTGTTCTCTTTATTTAAGAGTTTCTTATGGTTTGCCTCTCTCTCTCTCTCTCTCTCTCTCTCTCTCTTTCTTTATCTTATTTTTCCTTCCCTTCCCCTATGTTCATCTGTTTTGTTTCTTAAATTCCACATAGGAGTGAAACCATATGATATTTGTCTTTCTCTGACTGACTTATTTTACTTAGCATAATACATTCTAGTTTCATCTATGTTGTTGCAAATGGCAAGATTTTGTTCTTTTTGATCACCAAATAATATTCCATTCCATATATATATACACCATATCTTCTTTACCCATTCATCAGTCCACGGATATGTGGGCTCTTTCCATAATTTGGCTGTTCTTGATAGTGCTGCTATAAATGTTGCAGGGCATGTGTCCCTTCGAATCAGCATTTTTATATTCTTTGGATAAATACCTAGTAGTGCAATTGCTGGGTATAGAGTTCTTCTTCTTTTTTATGATTACTTTGGATATTCAGGGTCTTTTTTGTTTCCACACAAGTTTTAATATTATTTGTTCTCATTCTGTGAGAAATATTGTTTGTATTTTGATAGAGATGGTATTAAATCTCAGATTGCTTTGGAAAGTATGAACATATTAGCAATATTGGTTCTTCCAATCTATGATTATGAAATATCTTCCATTGGTCTGTGTCCTCAATTTCTTTCATGACCTAAATGTTCTTCAATTTTTTCATGACCTAAATGTGAGAACTGAAACCATAAAACTCCTAGAAGAAAACATAGGCAGTAATTTCTTTGACATTGGCAGTGGAAAAAATTTTCTAGATATGTAGCCTAAAGGCAAGGGAGACAAAAGTAAAAATAAACTATTGGTATCTCTTCAAAATAAAAAACATTTTTGCAAAAGAAAGGAAAGGCAAAGGCAACCATCAAAAAACCAAAAAGAGCCCACTGAATGAAAGAAGATATTTGCAAACGATATATCCAATAAGGGGTTAATACCCAATATGCACAAAGAACTTATATAACTCAACACTAAAAAACCCCAAATAATCTGATTAAAAAAGTGGGCAGAGGACCCAAACATTTTTCCATAGAAGACATACAAATGGTCAACAGATACATGAAATGATGCTCAATATCACTTATTATCAGGGAAATGCAAATGAAAAGCATGAGATATCACCTTACATCTGTCAGAATGGCTGAAATCAAAAGCACAAGAAATCACAAGTGTGGCTAGGATGTGGAGAAAAAGGAACCCTTGTGCACTCTCAGTGGGAATGTAAACTGCGGCATCCACTGTGGAAAACACTATGGAGGTTCCTAAAAAAATTAAATAGAGCTACCATATGATCCAGTGATTCCAATACTGGGTATTTACCCAAAGCAAATGAACACTAATACAAAAAGATACATACACCCCTATGTTTACTGCAGCATTGTTACAATAGCCAAGATATGGAAATAGCCCACGTGTCCACAAGTGTCCACTGATAGATGAATACAGAAAGAAGATTCAGTACATATAAAAATTGGAATAGTACTCAGCTGCAAAAATGAATGAGGTCTGGATGGATCTGGCAGGTTTAATGGCAAGTGAAATAAGTCAGATAGAGAAAGACAAATACCATATGATTTCAGTCATATGTGGAATATAAGAAGCAAATGAACAAAGAAATAAAGAGACAAACAAATAAACAACAAACACCAGACTCTTACAGAGAACTGGTTGTTGCCAGAGGGGAGGTGGATAGGGGGATGGCTGAAATAGATAAAGGAGATTAAGAGGTACAGACTTCCAGTTACAAAATAAATGAGTCATGGAGATGAAAAGTACAGTGTAGGCAATATAGTCAATAAGACTGTAGAAACTCTGTTTGGTGACAGATGTTAACTATACTTACCACATGAGCATGGAGTAATGTATAGGATTGTTGAAGCATGTTGCACACTTGAAACTAGAAGTCTAAAATAAAAATTCTTATTTAATGGCACCATAATTATGAGTGATGTTTGTTCCTTTAGGTATGATCAGATGGAGGGAAGCATGTTTAGGAACATTCTCTGCATTGAATATCCCCCGGATTCTCCTTATGTACCATTCATTCATCATCATCAAGATGCAAATGGGCACTGTCTCTCTGTGCACTTTATCCAGACGTTCTCCAGCTCCTAGTATTGCTAATGACTCTATTCTAAACAAAGATGCAGTGTTCCTTTTCTTCTGTTGTGTAAGCTGTTTTTCGTGAGATTTCTCCACAACTCCCGACATCAATCTTCTCTGTGACTACACGACAGCTTCAGAGCCTGAAGGCGATGGAAGAAGCCCAGCCTGGCCCTCTAGAGATAAAAAAGGAATTCTACTTCCTCTTAGTATCATCCTCTGAACCTTAGGATGACTCAAACCCATTTCTAATTATACATGTTTGGTTTAGGCTGGTGTTGATTGAAGATGGAAAAAAAGACACCAGCATTCATTTCACAGATTTTTCAGCTAGAGCAAAAATCCAGGACAGGTTTATGAAAATTTTTTTTTAATGTTTTAGTGTTTGCTAATTTTGAGAGATAGAGAGAGTCAGAGTGCAAGCTGGGGAGGAGGAGAGAGAAAGGGAGACACAGAATCCTAAGCAGGCTCCAGGCTCTGAGCTGTCAGCACAGAGCCCAATGCGGGGCTCAAACCCATGAACCGTGAGATCATGACCTGAGCCGAAGTTGGATGCTTAACCAACTGAGCCACTCGGGCACCCCTGAACAAATCTTAAAATGATGGCATTTTAAGAATGGGAAAATATGCAGGAAAAATAATACGGATTTGGGGTTCTGAAAAGCTTCCATGTCTAGATTATCAGAAGAATAAAAAGCTAAAATGATTGATTGATTGATTGATTGATTGATTGGCAGAGGTTCTCTTAATGTTGTCTTACTAATAGGACCAACCTTACCTACTAGATATCTGACCCCTGCCTGCTGGTGGGCTGCTCAGCTCAGCATAGCCCCACACCTGCCACACTCTGTTCACATGCCTGCCATGTGCTCCCTGGGCATCCTCACAGGCCACCCTGACTTGTTAGTTCAATTATGCAGTTGACAGTTGATTAAATGGTCCAACTGTTTGACTAAAATAATCTTAAAAAAGCAGGAGACTTATCACTTAATTATTTGGAAGAGAATAATTTTAAACAAAAGATAAATTATCTTTTCGATGAAATGGGTGCCCTGTTAGTGACCAACCCATGGAGCTAGGCAGGCTTGGAGCCTCAAACAACCCAGAGTAAGGGTCACCACATCACATAAAGCTTGAGTTCTCCCAGTGGTTCCATCTGTCCCTTGCACAAAGATGTTAACGAGAGAACTTTTGTTGGCATGTGGGGTTCACACAATCCAGGAGATGCTATCATCCTGCCACTCGGGAAAATAAGAACAGCAGTACTAATCATCACTGCACCGACTGTGTCCCATGCACGTTCTAGACGCTTTATAAGCCTGTGTTTGTTTAAGCCTCACAACAACCCATCTTACAGTGAAGGAAACAGCAAAGGAGAGCAGGACTTGCCCAAATGCAGCTGGCAAGCAGGAAGCTGAGTGTCATAGATACTCACAGAGACTAACGTAACATTTCATCTTTGGAAAGGATTATTCACAACATGGAGCACCCATAAGATCCTAGCCCGGCTGTTCGTATGTATCCTCTTTCTTGGCCCTGGAAGTTCTATGTATGTTAATAGCCTTAGTTTCAAAGCAAAATGAGAATTTGGAGAAACGTGTAATTACACCAGAGAAACATTCTGCTTTATTTCCTCAAAGTCAGTGGAAGGCAGTTATGAACGGAAATGCAGCGAGAAAAAAACAGCAGCCCCTTTCTGCTTCAGGCCTGAATGGCAGCAGAGGGAGACGGGTCAGGTTTGGTGGGTTTTATTAGGTGCTGCAGAAGCAAAGCAGGCTTCTGATGGATACTTCTGTCAGCAGCACCAGGACAGAGAGGCATTAGCACCATTCCTCACTCTAATTCCGAACAATTAATACAAGTTAGCTTAGCCAAAGCTCCATTTATCAATTACAGGTGTCCACTTTGCTGTTCTCATGATTTCATACGAATGTGAACAAGCATTTCTTCAAATCTCTTGACAAAGACAAAAGAAAGTGCCCCCGGAGTAGCCCCATGCATCTTGTTAGCTCCTGGTTTGCATTTGGAGTTTCTGTGGGAAATTTAATTAATAGGAGCTGTAACTTGATTTCGTTTCTGCCTTCAAGGTGAATTTTCGTTCCCAGGAATAGACAATAAAGAACTTAATCTTGGCATCTCAAACACGGCCTCCCATTCACAATTGGGCTCTCTGGCCTCTCCTTCCTTGTGCCGGTGGTCTACACCACTTAGTTTCTTGATGTTTTATTTTCTTTGTTACCAAGTGGGAATAATATTGTTGGCCACAAAGAATATGACTATTTGAAGTGACAGCAGTGTGTAAGAGCCTTAGAGAACACCTCGTTCAACCTTATTTCCAAAGTAAGGAAACTGAAACCCCCCAAAGGGAACTGACTCACAAGATCACAGAATAATGAACATCCTGTGATTTCTGGTCCTGGACTCCTTTGCCCAAAAGGCTGTGCAAATACCAGATAAAGTCCATCTGCAGGATGGAGAGGGCTGTTGCTTGCTAGCTCCCTTATTCTTTTTCATTTGAACCAATGCTTTCTTTTTTTTTTTATATATAAGGATCTCACAACTCTCTATAGTACCACTCAATTCGGCATCTTTGACTACTGGCTATAAGGAATTCACACATTGGTTCTTGGCTTTATCTTGTCAAAGGGAAATCAATAGAGAAAACCTTGAACAGAAGGATCAAAGAATGTTAATGGAAGGAATCCTGAAGGAGCAGGGCTGAGAGTAGAACGGGATGAAATGCATTGCAATCACAGTTTGGTTATTTTTGAGTACTTTAATTTCATCCTGCTTCTTAAGACTTGAAAATGATTTCTGAATGCCACCACATCTCTGGCCATGTCTGCTTTCTGTCTTCTCTCATTAATAATGAGCATTATGGAAGCTGAAATCATCTGTTTGAACTCACTATATTGGATTCCCTTTCCAACTCCCTCCAGGGCTCGATTCTTGGCAAAATGTTGGGCCAGATGTGGGTGACTCTGTCTTCCAGGTTTGTAAGATAAACACCCAGCCCCACTTATGTACCAGGATATTAAGAGTAATGCTTCTTATTCATGTAAAGATGAAATCATTAAGGAAACCAAAGAGGTAGAGAAAATCTTCTGAAAGAAAATACAAAATGCACACTTTTGCCACACTCTTTGGAGCAGGTCCTTGGCCATCCAGCGACCAACTACACTTCACATATGGAAAACATGGATGCATTTGTCATGCTTTCTGCTGCCTGGTTCAGAGTTCCCTTCCTCTCTTCTTTATTGCAAACAGGATACTTGCCCATATAGTTTTTCCATTCTTCAGCTTACCAGTATTGCATGCTGATGAAGCAAGGAACTCAGGGAGGGGCCATAAGGTTGTTAAAGGAGAGATGCTCGGGGTGTAAAGTTATCTTTGTTTGCATTAGGATGGGCCACAGCTGATGAGACTGTCCGAATTGCAAAGTCACCATTGAATATGAGTCAGTGGGTCCCATGTCATAACTTGGTCTTCTTGCATCCACTGTAATGTCAAGCGTCATCTTCTCCCTCTTCCAGGCCTAAGGCTTCAGTCCAAAGAGTAAGCCCTTTTACTCTTTTAAGTATTGAGAAGGGTGACATGTACCTTCTTTCTACATCTGGCTCACTCACTCACTCACTCACTCACTCCTCTCATGGAAGAGAGAGTGACTCTGCAGGGAGATGAGAAAGGACAGGGCTGGCACAGTGCAGGCTCTTCCTCTCCTTCAGAGCAGCCTGTGCTCTGGTTGTTTTGCTCCAGTCCTCCGTGGACATGCACAGGGGTAGCCAGCAGATACACCTTTAACTTGGGCAAGTTCAATTCTGGGGAAAGTAGTAGGAAGCCACACATTCTGAATATATTTTCCATTCTGGTTTCATCAGTGATGAAGCTGACAGCTTGATCTCCATCTGATTTCTGGTGGTGTTTTTTAAAATGGCTAAGAACTCAGGAAGGGAAGAGAGAATGTCATTTACTGGATTCTTACAACTCCAAGAGCAAACTGCCACATCTAATGATCTCAACTTCATTCTCCTATGGCCAGTTCCATGGGTTTGAATTAGGTGTGAGTGCTCCAAAAACATCCACCATGTCTTTCTTAAGGGAAATGTCCAGTCAGATTTTTAGATATTCTTCCTCCCTCCCTTCCTCCCTCCTTTTCTTCTTCCTCTTAAGTTTACTTTTATTAATTTTCTTGATTTGAGTACATTTGACACACAATGTTACATTAGCTTCAGATGTACAACATAGTAAGTAGTCCACCATCTCTATATATATTCTATGCTCACCGCAAGTGTAGTTGCTGTCACCACACCGTGCTATCACAATATCATTGACAAATTCCCTATGCTGTGTCTTTTATTCCTGTGACTTACTCATTTCATCACTGGAAGCCTGTATCTCCCACTCCCCTTCATCCATTTTGCCCATCCCCCACTCTGCAATCTTCAGTTTGTTCTCTATTTATAGGTCTGATTCTGATTTTTGTTTGCTTTTTAATTTGTTTTTTAGATTCCACATATATATGAAATCATATGGTATTTGTCTTCCTCTGTCTGGTTTATTTCACTTAGCATAATATCCTCTTGGTCCATCCATGTTGTTGCTAATGGCATATGGACATGCACCCACATCATCCAGCTCCTTATCAATTCATCTAGTGGTGGCCACTGGGCTGCTTCCATGTCTTCACTATTGCAAATAATGCTGCAATAGATCAGAGGGGTGCATGTATCTTTTTTGAATTTGGGTAAAAATTTTGAGTTATTTTCTTTGGGTAAATGTCCAGCAGTGAAATTATGGGATCATAGGGTATTTCTATTTTTATCTTTTGGAGGAACCTCCATACTATTTTCCACAGTAGTTGCATCAATTTACCTTCCCATGAACAGTTCTAAAGATTTCATTTTTCTCCATGTCCTTATCAACACTTCTTACTTCTTGTCTTTTCAATTCTAGCCATTTTCACAGTTTTAAGGCGATGTTTCATTGTGATGATTAGTGATGTTGAGCACTTTTCGTGTGTCTTTTGGCCATCTGTCTGTCTTCTTTGGAAAAATGTCTATTCAAGTTCTCTGCATGTTTTTTAATCTGATTTTTAAAAATGTGTTGAGCTGTACAAGTTTTTGTTTTATGTATCTTAGATATTAACCCTTTATCAGATATGTCACTTGCAAATATCTTCACCCACTCAGTAGGTTGTCTTTTTGTTTTATAGATGACTTTCTTTCCTGTGAAAAGCTTATTTTGATGTATCCTTGTTTATTGTTGCTTTTGTTTCCTTTTTCTTTGGAGACATATTTGGAAGAATATTGTTACAGCCTATGTCAAAGAAACTCCCTGTGTTCTCTTCCAGGAGTAAGGCACCACTATGTGCTCATGGATTGTGTGTGTTGCTCACGGATACATTGTGTTTTTCATCTCAGCATTCAGCACACCCTCCCCATCACAGTGTTCTGAAAAGTGTACTGCTTAAGGTGTTCCCACACTGCTTAGAGCAATGATGTCCTAAGGTCGAAGAGAAAGCATGGGCTGTGGTATGAAAGATGAAAGAAATCCTCTTCTGATTCTTCAGGTAGATCCTAGACCCTAACTTCCACAAAACACCCAAAGCACTCTGTTGATGCTGTGGTGCCATGTTTGTGCCCTTCCTGTTGTTTCTAGTTCTTTTTACTAAATATCCAACAAACATCTCTTTTGTGAGATAGCATGCTAGGAATTGTCAATATCCAAAAAATGGGGTAAAATTTGAAATCTGTGAACCTTGTCATGTAACAATTCCACACTGATGCCATTAATTTATTTGCAGAAACACCTGCAAATATAGCCAAACATGGCTGTCACCACTCTTTCAGTTCATGGGAAGTCACCTTTTAAAAAATCTGGAGTGGGATGACCACTCCCTAAGAGGTGGGATGCAGTCCCAACAGTTGCTCAGTAACTGGCCCGTCAGAGCTATAGAGTAGAAACCACTGCACTGGCCTTGCTTTCGGATAGCGATGTGTGAGTGCGAAACTTGGGACAAATAACTTAATAATGTTTTCTTTAAGTATAACCAACATTGACTTGAAAACAGTATCGATAAAAACCACAGTAAAAACAACCACAGTAATAATAAGGGATATCTTATTTGGAATGAGATTGGCAATCTTACAGGGTGGAAATGTCTCCAGTAATCTCAGAGGTGGAAACATCTTGAGGATTATTCATCAGCCAGTTCAGTATGGTTTGAACATGCAAGACTGATGTTGAAAATATTCACACATACAGGTCTTTTACATCTTTGGTTAGCTTTACTTCTAGGTATTTCATGTTTTTCGTGTAATTGTGAATGAGATCTGTTGCTTGCTTTCTCTTTCTGTTGCTTCATTTTTGGTGTATAAGAATGCAACTGATTTCTGTACATTGACCCTGCAACTTTACTGAATTCATTGATCAGTTCTAGAAGGCTTCTGGTGGAGTCGATCGGTTTTTCCATGTACAGTATCATGTCGTCTGCAAAAAGGGAAAGTTTGACTTCTTCTTTGCCGATTCTGATGCCGTTTATTTCCTTTTGTTGTCTGATTGCTGATGCTAGGACTTCCAACACTATTTTAACAGCAGTGGTGGGAGTGGGCACCCCTGTCATGTTTCTGATCTCAGGGGGAAGGCTCTCAGTTTTTCTCCATTGAGGATAACATTGGCTGTGGGCTTTTCATAAATGGCTTTTATGATGTTTAAGTAAGTTCCTTCTATCCTAACTTTCTCGAGGGTTTTTATTAAGAAGAGATGTTATATTTTGTCAAATGCTTTTTCAGCATCTATCGACAGGATCATATGATTTTATTCTTTTGTTTTGTTGATGTGGTGTATCACATTAGTGGATTTGCGAATGTTGAACCAGCCTTGTAACCCAGGAATAAATCCCATTTGATCATAATGGATAATACTTTTTATATGCTGTTGAATTTGATTTGCTAGTATCTTGTTGAGTATTTTTGAAAACTATAGAAGACTTATGAAGGAAATTTAAGAAGACACAAAGAAATGGAAAAACATTCCGTGCTCATGGATTGGAAGAATAAACATTGTTAAAACGTCATTATTACCCAAAGCAATCTACACATTCAATGCAATCCCCATCAAAGTTGCACCAGCATTCTTCTCAAAGCTAGAACAAACTATCTTAAAATTCATATGGAACCACAAAAGACCCCGAATAGCCAAAGTCATATTGAAGAAGAAAACCAAAATGGGAGGCATCACAATCCCAGACTTTAGCCTCTACTACAAAGCTGTCATCATCAAGACAGTATGGTACTGGCACAAAAACAGACACATGGACCAATGGAATAGAATAGAGAACCCAGAACTGGACCCACAAGTATATGGCCAATTAATCTTTGACAAAGCAGGGCAGAGTGTCCAATGGAAAAAAGACAGCCTCTTCAACAGGTGGTGTTGGGAGAGCTGGACAGCAACATGTAGAAAAATGAAATTAGACCACTTTCTTATACCATTCACAAAAATGAACTCAAAATAGATAAAGGATCTGAATGTGAGACAGGAAACCATAAAAACCCTTGAGGAAAAAGCAGGAAATAGCCTCCTAGACCTCAATCGCAGCAATTTCTTCCTTGACACATCTCCAGAGGCAAGGGAATCAGGAACAAAAATGAACTACTGGGACCTCATCAAGATACAAAGTTTCTGGCTTCTGCAAGGCAAAGGAAACAATCAAAAAAACTAATAGGCAACTGACAGAATGGGAAAAGATAGTGGCAAATGGCATATCAGATAAAGGGCTAGTATCCAAAATATACAAAGAGCTCACTAAACTCCATACACGAAAAATGAATGATCCAGTGAAGAAATGGGCAGAAGACCTGAATAGACACTTCTCCAAAGAGGACATCCCGATGGCCAACAGACACATGAAACGATGCTCAGGGTCACTCATCATCAGGGAAATTCAAGTCAAAACCACACTGAGATACCACCTCACACCGGTCAGAGTCGCTAAAATGAACAAATCAAGAGACTATAGATGCTGGCGAGGATGTGGAGAAACGGGCACCCTCCTACACTGTTGGTGGGAATGTGAACTGGTGCAGCCGCTCTGGAAAACAGTGTGGAGGCTCCTCAAAAACTATTGATAGAACTCCCCTATGACCCAGCAATAGCACTGCTAGGGATTTACCCAGGGGATACAGAAGTGCTGATGCATAGGAGCACATGTACCCCAATGTTCATAGCGGCACTTTCTACAATAGCCAAATCATGGAAAGAGCCTAAATGTCCATCAACTGAGGAATGGATCAAGAAGATGTGGTGTGTGTGTACATATATATATATATATATATATATATATATATACACAA
>NC_043702.1:110616947-110624832 GCF_006229205.1 Suricata suricatta
ATATATATATATATATATATATATATATATACACACACACACAATGGAGTACTATATGGTAATGAGGAAGAATGAAATATTGCCATTTGTAGCAAAGTGGATGAACCTTGAGGGTGTCATGCTAAGCGAAATAAGTCAGGCAGAGAAGGATAGATACCATATGTTTGCATTCATAGGTCTAACAGGAGAGACCTGGCAGGGGACCACGGGGAGAGGAAGGGGGAAAGAGAGCGGGAGAAAGTGAGGGACACAGATCAAGGGAGACTACTGAATACTGAAGATGAACCATGGACTGAAAGGGGAGGGGGAGGGAGGGAGGGGGTGATGGTCATAGTGGGGGGCACTTGTGGGGAGAAGCATTGGGTGTTATATGGAAACCAATTTGACAATAAACTATTATAAAAAATAAAAAATAAATAAAATAGGAAAAATGAAAGAAAATCATCACACAAAGTGTAGCCAAATTTAACATGGATGGGTGAGCACTAGGACCTGATCAAGCACAGACCTGTGAGCCTCTTTAAAATGTATCAGAGCCACAGAGCCACCAAGTATCGATGGTGGAGAAAACTGGTCCAGAAGTAGGACCTGCTAGAAAGAAATGAAAGCAACACTGTTGAATGCAGAAATAAAGTAATAAATAGATAACCAGATACTTTGTTTGCCAACTTCAAATTCTCATTTGAGCCTACAGTGAAGGTTGAATTATTCATATCTTTCTACATGTCTATGGGTCACAAAGACATGGCTGTCATCAATAATTCAATGAACTAGATGTTCTGGAAGTTATAGCACAGAAGTTTGGCAACCAAACATTGTCAAAAAGGTGTGTTTGCCCCATATATAATTTCTCCAATAGTAAAAGCAATGTAATTATTGTGAAATGGTTAATTGCATAGTCAGTTCACAAACTGGTATCCAGGGTTTATAAATGTTATAATTGCATTCAATAATTAAATACCAAGCACGTCTGATGTACAAGTTAGCGTGGCAGGCAAGCAAGGCAAGAATATGGGTAAATCGTGGTCTCTGATGGATGATTATGTGTGCAGGGCATGCTGAGGTGTGAGGGGGTGGTGGTAATTGGGAGAGAAGAACAAAAACAAGCCATAAAACAAGTCAGAATCTGATAAGCATCTTAAGGAAAATATTAGCAAATTCTGTAGGATTTAAGTAAGGGAGAAACTGCAAAAGATTCAAAGAGTTCCTTAACCTGTGGACCATGCATGGAGTACAGCATGCAGAGTGTACATCTACAGGTTTCTAAGGAGAAGACTTATAGGCTTTTGCCAAACACTCGGTGATAAAAATAGTAAGAGCTTGACTGGCAGATAACTGAAAATTAGCTATGAAACAGCTTCAGGGAGGTGGTGAAATCTGAAAAAGATCTTAAAGGGTCTTGAAACTCTATAGTTAAAACAGCAGAGTTGGAAGGACATGGCCAAAAGAAAAAAGGGCAGGAATAAAGGCAGAAAAGTGAGAAATGTCAGAACATAAACTGTGAGAGAATGAGGGTTGTGAGGGGGTAATCGTGGTGAGTGCTAGGATGCAGACCTGAAAGGCTGCTATTTTAAGGAGTGGGCCCATCACATTATGAGTTAGAGGTTGAAAGTTCAGCATGGGGACAAGAAAAACATGTGATGTGAATATGTGTAAAAACTAAGGGCTTTTCCTCTAAGATCAGGAACAAGACAAATATGTCAGCTCTCAGCACTTTTATTTAACATAGAACTGGAAATCCTAGCCACAGCAATCAGAAAAGAAGAAGGAATAAGAGGCATCCATATTGGTAAAGAAGAAGTTAAACTGTCACTATTTACAGATGATGTACTACTATACATAGAAAAACCCTAAAGACTTCACTAAAAAACTACTAGAAGTAATAAATTAATTCAGTAAAGTTGTAGGATACAAAATCAATTTACAGAAATCTATTGCATTTCTAATTTTTTAACATGTTTTATTTATTTTTGAGAGAGAGAGAGAGAGAGAGAGAGAGAGAGAGAGAGAGAGAGAGGCAGCCTGAGCAGGGGAGGGTCAGAGGAAGGGGGAGACATAGAATCCGAAGCAGGCTCCAGGCTCTCAGCTGTCAGCACAGAGCCCGACATGGGGCTCGAACCCATGAACCATGAGATCATGACCTGAGCTGAAGTCGGACACTTAATCAACTGAGTCACCCAGGCACGCCAATCTGTTGCATTTCTATACACCAATAATGAAGCAGCCAAAAAATAAATTAAGAAAACAATCCTATTTATAATTACAACCAAAATAATAAGATATCTAGGAATAAAATCAACCAAGGAGGTGAAAGACCTGTACTTTGAAAACTACAAAACACTGACAAAAGAAATTGAAGACAACACAAAGAAATGGAAAACCATTCCATGCTTATGGCTTGGAAGAATAAATATTGTTAAAATGTTTATTCTACCGAAAGCAATTTACAGATTTAATGCAATTCCTATCAAAATACCAATAGCATTTTTAACAGAGTTAGAACAAACAATCCTAAAATTATATGGAATCAAAAAACAATCAAACAATAAAAAATAATAAAAAATTGTTTCCCAAAACAATATGAGAAAAGAAAAATAAAACTGAATGTATTACAATTCTGGATTTCAAGTTAAGTTACAAAGCTGTAGTAATTAAAACAGTATGATACTGGCAAAAAATAGACCCATAGATCAACAGAATCGAATACAGAACCCAGAAATAAACCCAAAATTATATGATAAATTAATCTTTGACAAATATAGAATTAATATACAATAGAAAAAAGACAGTCTCTTCAACAAATGGTGTTGGCAAAATAGGACAGACACAGACAAAAGAATGAAACTTGACCATTTTCTTCCACACCACAATAAAATAAACTAAAAATGGATCAAAGACCTAAATGTGAGATCTGAAACCATAAAAATCCTTGAAGAAAACATACGCAGTATTCTCTCTGAAATTGACTGTAGCAACATTTTCCTAAATATGCCCCCTGAGGCGAGGGAAGTAAAAGCAAACTAAACTATTAGGACTGCATCAAAATAGAAACTTTCTTCACAGTGAGGGAAATAATCAGCAAAGCTAAAGGGCAACTTACTGAATGGGAGAAGATATTTGCAAATGACCTATCTGATAAAGGGTTAGTATCCAAATATTCAACTCAATAGACAAGCAACTAACCCAATTAAAAATAGGCAGAACACAGGAATAGACAATTCTCCAAAGAAGAGATACAGATGGCCAATAGGCACATGAAAAGATGCTCAACATCATTCATCATCAGGGAAATGCAAATCAAAACTATAAGGAGATACCACCTCACACCTGTCAGAATGGCTAAAATCAACAACAGAAGAAACGACAGGTGTTTGTGAGGATGTGGAAAAAAAGGAACCTTCTTCCACTGTTCCTAGGAATGCAAATTGGCACAGCCATTGTGGAAAACAGTATGAAGGTTCCTCAAAAATTTAAAAATTAGAACTATCCCTGGGGACCTGGGTGGCTCAGTCATTTAAGCATCTGACTTAGACTCAGGTCATGATCTCCAGGGTCATGAGTTCAGGCCCCGTGTTAGACTCTCTACTGTTGGCACGAAGCCTGCTTTGTATCCTCTGTCTCCCTCTCTTTCTTCCCCTTCTCTGTTTGCACACTCTATCTCTCTCTCAAAAATAAATGAACATTAAAAAAAATAGAACTACTCTATGATCTAGCAATTGCACTGCTGGGTATTTACCTAAAGAATACAAAAACATGTTTATAGCAGCATTATTTACAATAGCGAACATACAAAAGAAGCCCAAGTGTCCTTCAATACAGGACTAGATAGAGAAGATGTGGCATATACATACAATGGAATATTATTAAGCCATAAAAAGAAAGAAATCTTGCCATTTGCAACAACATAGATGGAACTAGAGAGTATAATACTAAGTGAAGTAAGTCAGAGAAAGACAAATACTATATGATCTCACTCACACGTGAAAGTTAAGAAACAAAACAAACAAGGAAAGGAAAAAAAAGAGAGACAAACCAAAAAACAGACCCTTAATTATAGAAAGCATACTAATGATTACCACAGGGGAGGGGGGGATGGGGAGAAAAGGGGACATGGATTAGAGTACACTTATTATGATGAAAAAGAAAATAAAATCATACAATGTAGAGATTAATTAATTTAAGAAGGAGAAAAGATAGCGATATATCCCAAGAACTGATGATTTGATTTATTTTATTTATATAAAAACATATCTAACAAATCAAAGAGTAAAAACAGAAATCTTGAACACATAAAATAAATGAAACACAAGGAAAAACAGTTACAGATACAGAAGAAATTAAAACATTCTTGAAAGTTGACTTTTCTAAAAAAATAAAAATAAATAAAAATTAAGAAGTCAAGGCCTAGAGAGACTGTATCCCTAACTTACCAGTCATGGAGTTGTTCAACATGAGATAGAGGAGCAGAAAATTGGAAGCAATCTAAGTGACCACCATGATACTGGTTAAATAAATTACAATTCATGTAAATTACATGTAAATACGCATGCAAAATTTACATCCTTCCATCCCACCTTTCCTTCCTTTGCTGTCTTTGCCCAATTTAGGTTAAGACCTCTTCAGGAAGTAATCATTAAGAAAGAAGGGATTATAAATTCCTAGCAAGGGCTATTAGAAATCTATTTGGAGTCCTTGAGAATTTCTCAGTCAAGATAAAGAAAACATGGAGATACAACCACATGGAGAGTAAGCTCCCTTGGCAAAGGGGAAGGAGAAATTTCTACTGTGGTTTATGCCCTAGGTCCTTTTCAGCTGAACATCTCAGGACAATATACACAGATGCCCAGCCACGGCACTATCATCTTTTGGAATTTTCAAAGAAATAAACATTTGGCATAATTAAAAATATATACACTATAGAAATGATTCCTTTAAGAACAGATCAATGAAACCAGGAGCTAGTTCTTTGAAAGAATTAACAAAATTGATAAACCCCTAGCCAGACTGATCTAAAAGAAAAAGGAAAGGAGTCAAATAAGTAAAATCATGAATGAAAGAGGAGAGATCACAACCAATACTGCAGAAATACAAACAATGATAAGAGACTATCATAAGCAATTATATGCCAACAAATTGGACAATCTGGAAGAGATGGACAAATTCCTAGAAACATATAAACTACCAAAACTGAAATAAGAGGGTATAGAAAATTTGAACAGACCTTTAAAGAAATTGAATTAGTAACCAACAATCTCCCAAAAACAAGAGTCCAGGGCCAGATGGATTTCCAGAGGAATTCTACCAAACACTTAAGGAAGAGTTAACACTTAGTCTTTTGAAGCTGTTCCAAAAAAATAGAAATGGAAGGAAAACTTCCAAACTCATTCTACAAGGCCAGCATTACCTTGATTCCAAAACCAGACAAAAACCCCACTAAAAAGGAGTACAGACCAATTTTCCTGATGAACATAGATGCAAAAAATCTCAACAAGATACTAGCAAGTCAGATCTAACAATACACTAAAAGAATTATTCACCATGATCAAGTGGGATTTGGAATGGAGGGCTAGTTCGATATCTGCAAATCTATCACTGTGATACATCGCATTAATAAAAGAAAGGATAAGCACTACATGACTTTCTCAATAGATGCAGAAAAAGCATTTGACAAAATACAGCATCATTTCTTGGTAAAAACCCTCCAGAAAGTATGATAGAAGGAACATACCTCAAGATCATATAGGCCATATACAAAAAGACCCACAGCTAATATCATCCTCAGTGGGGAAAAACTGAGAACTTTCCCCCTAAGGTCAGGAACACGACAGGGATGTCCACTCTCACCACTGTTGTTTAACATAGTGCTGGAAGTCCTTGCCTCAGAAATTAGACAACACAAAGAAATAAAAGGCATCCAAATTGGCAGGGAGGAAGTCAAACTTTCACTCTTTGCAGATGACATGATTATCTATGTGGAAAACCCAAAAGATTCTACTAACACACTGCTAGAACTGATCCATGAATTCAGCAAAGTTGTAGGATATATAATCAATGTACAGAAATTGGTTGCATTTCTACACACCAATAATGAAGCAGTGGAATGAAAACTCAGGGAACCAATCCCATTTATGATTGCACCAAAACCCATAAACTACCTAAGAATAAACCTGAGCAAAGAGGCAAAAGATCTATACACTAAAAACTATAGAAGGCTTATGAAAGAAATTGAAAAACACACACACAAAAAAGGAAAAATATTCCATGCTCATGGATTGGAAGAATAAATGCTGTTTAAAATGTCAATACTACCCAAGGCAATCTATGTATTCAATGCAATCCCTATCAAAATGCTAGAATCCCTAGCATTCTTCACAGAGCTAGAACAAACAATTCTAAAATTTGCACAGAACTACACAGGACCCCGAATAGCCAAAGTAATATTGAAAAAGAAAACCAAAGCTGGAGTCACAATTCTGGATTTCAAGCTATATTACAAAGCTTTAATCCTCAAGACAGTATGGTAGTGGCACAAAAACAAACACATAGATCAATGGAACAGAATAGAGAACCCAGAAATGGACTCACAAACGCACGGCCCCCTACTCATTGACAAAGCAGGAAAGAATATCCAGACATGACTGGGTGCATTCAGGGTGGTGTGGACGTAGAAGAAAGACTATCCAGTGGGAAAAAGACAGTCTCTTCAGCAAATGGTGTTGGGAAAACTGGACAGCAATATGCAGAAAAATGAACCTGGACCACTTTTACACCATATGCAAAAATAAACTCAAAATGGATGAAGGACCTGAACATGAGACAGGAAATCATCGTAACCCTAGAAGAGAAAGCAGGAAGCAACCTCTTTGGCCTTAGCTGCAGCAATTTCTTACTCAACACATCTCCAACAGCAAGGGAATCAAAAGCAAAGATAACTATTAGAACCTCATCAAGATAAAAAGCTTCTGCACAGTGAAGGAAACGATCACCCAAACTAAAAGGCAACCAATGGAATGGGAGAAGATATTTGCAAATGACATACCAGATAAAGGGTTAGTACCCAAAATCTATAAAGAACTTATCAAACTCAACACCCAAGAAACAAATAATCCATTGAAGAAATGGGTAAATGACATGAATAGGCACTTTTCCAAAGAAAACATCAAGACGGCTAAGAGACAGATGTAAAGGTGCTCAACATCACTCATCATCAGGGAAATACAAATCAAAACCACAATGAGATACCACCTCACACATGTCAGAACGTCTAAAATTAACAACTCAGGCAACAACAGATGTTGGTAAGGATGTGGAAAAAGAGGAACCCTTTTGCACAATTGACTGGAATGCAAACTGGTGCCGCCACTCTGGAAAAGTGTGGACATTCCTCAAAAAATTAAAAATAGAACTACCCTATGACCCAGAAATTGCCCTACTAGGTATTTATCCAAAGGATACAGGAGTGCTAATTTGAAGGGGCACATCCACTCCAATGTTTATAGCAACATTATCAACAATAGTCAAATTATGGAAAGAGCCTAAATGTCCATTGACTGATGAATGGATAATGAAGATGTGGTACATACATACAATGGAGTATTATTCAGCAATCAGAAAGAACACAGTCTTGCTATTTGCAACAACATGGATGGAACTATATTGTGTTGTACTAAGCAAAATAAGTTAGACAAAGACAAATGTCATATGACTTCACTCAGATGTGGAATTTAAGAAACAAAACAGATGACTGTAGTGGAAGGGAAGCAAAAATGAGATAAAAACAAACATAAGAGACTCTTAAATACACAGAGCAAACTGAGGGTTGCTGGTGGGGTGTTGGGTGGGGTGATGGGCTAAATAGGGGATGGGCATGAAGGAGGGCAGTTGT
>NC_043702.1:110624932-110676076 GCF_006229205.1 Suricata suricatta
GGCTTCGGCTCAGGTCATGATCTCACGGTCGGTGGGTTTGAGCCCCGAGTCGGGCTCTGTGCTGACAGCTCGGAGCCTGGAGCTGCTTCAGATTCTGTGTCTACATTTCTCTCTGTCCCTCCCCTGCTCATGCTCTGTCTCTCTCTATTTCTCAGTAAAAAATAATGTTAAAAAATTAAAAAAATAAACTTAACTAAAATTCAAAAAACCAAAACAACAAAAAAGGGCAGAAATAGGGAATAAGGATGCTTGATCAACATGTCAGAAAAGTAACCAGATTTTCTCATAAATTTGAACTTGGTAAGTTACATCTCTTAGTAAGTACATAATGTGAAACCTGCTGTCTGTTCTTTCCCTAGGCAGTGTGTGTGTGTGTGTGTGTGTGTGTGTGTGTGTGTGGGTGTGTGTGTGTGTGAATACTTGGCCTGGATTGGCTGAATTTGCAAAGGGAGGAGCAGAAAAAGGTGGTAAGAGATGAGGGGGGAGGAAGAGGAAGGAAACACTGGAGAAGATGAGGAAAGCGCAGGAAGAACAGAAAGGGGAGAAGGTCAGCAAGGGACCACCTTCTTCATCTGAGAAAAGAAACAGCATCTTCTGTTTTGTTTGGGACCCTCTAAAGGGAACCGTAATTACATAAAGTATGACACAACTGATTACATATATGCGCATTTTATCTGTTATATATATTTCACAAATTTATATTTCACAAATTTATTGTAAAGTAAAAAATATGAAATCCCAGTGGGTGTGATTAAATCTCCAGTTGTCCAGGTAATCTTATCATTCAAATGTCCCCAATGTTGGCAAAGTTTGAGGATTTTTAGGGAGCCGATTTAGAAAACCATATGCACACACGGGATAAGTAATTATCTGTGAAAAACATTATTATTATTATTATTATTTCTTAAAGAGATATTTGGGTAGTGACTCAGTCGGTTAAGCGTCCGACTTCAGCTCAGGTCATGATCTCATGGTTTGTGGGTTTGAGCCCCACGTCGGGCTCTGTGCCGACAGGTTGGAGCCTAGAGCTGCTTCGGATTCTGTGTCTCCCTCTCTCTCTGCCCCTTCCCTACTCATGCTCTGTCTCTCTCTCTCAAACATGAATAAATGCTAAAAAAAAACAAAAAAAAAAAAGGGGAGAGAGAGAGAGAGATTTGGGTAAAGGAGGTAAAGCACTCAACACCCAGACTGGCCATATATCTGAAGCAGAAAACAAAAAGAACTGCATGCACATTTATGCAATTTTGGAAAGAAAAAATCATGTGTTCTCGGAAATCAAATTTCCCTTAACCGGGCTAATGTCAAAACCCCAAGTGAATGTGGGGGATGTAGTGCTAAGACTAATTTGGTTCTGTGAAAAATGTCTGCACATCATGCAAGTGAAAGTGTATATACCTCTGGGAAGTTCTAGGACTTTTTTCCAGCGGGTTCCCAAATGGTTTCGACATGAAAAGACATCATTCGTGAGGCACACCTGCTTCCCAGATTCACTGACGTCTTGCTTATACTGAGCCGCGTCAACTATCAGCACATCAGGATGCTGCATTTGTAAATACAGCTGGGAGCAAGGCCAAGAAGGCAACAGCACGGAGAGGAGAGTGAGTGTTAGATCTGGTTTCGTAAGAGCCCAAATTCAAACTCATTTGTCTGCTTTTCTTTGTGGAAGCAAATCACGCACTGAGTGCACTCATGTCCACCTGAAAGAAAATGACGGGTCTGTGGCAGGTGTGGATGGAAAGGGACGTCACCTCTACATGACTTCAGGAACCGTTCGCTTTCCAGACTTTCATTATGTGACTTTTGGGAAGCCCCGCGTACATGATGTCACTCAAGCGTCCAATTCCTCCTGTACATCTTACACTGCTTAGCGCTATGCACTTGGTTTAGACATGATTAATTTGCAAGAATTTTGAGGTTGACTTGTAGATCTTTGAAGGCAATTTTATGAGTTTTGCACTGCTCTGACTAGCATGCTTATTCTGCTTTTGTCCTTCCACAGACCAAATGACTGTTTCCTCGCTGGCCACGACCAGCCTAGCCTTCACAGAAAATTCCTCAGCCTGCCAACGGCTCTTCCCTAAGCAAGAGAACAAATGATAGGGAACCCGTTACAGGCAAGAGGGGCTTTCCCAGTTGGAATAGCTTCCCACCACCTCCTCCTTCTAGTCCTGCCCTTAGTTGCATTCTTTTTCTAGAAGCAAAATATTTGTTTTTGAGAGGGAGCAAGAACAGAACTTGGTACTTTAAACAAGAAAAATGAGTGATCACCGTCTGAACCCTGTTTACCACAGGCAGCAGGCTTTCTTGATTTGGAGGTTTTAATGCCCCTTTGCACTTCCTTAGTCTGATAGACAGCTTGTCTGTGGCTCTAAGCAAACAACGGCCTGCCAGCAACAGTGGGAAGTGAAATCGAGACTATGCAGAAAAGGCTTTTTTTGCCAAATCTTCACAACAGTAAACACATGGGAACCAGTAAGAAGCCTTTTGAGCCTCACCTGAGTGATATGTATAATTAAGGAAAGATGAAAACCTTAGTTTTCTAGAACACACTCCCTTCTACTCACATGACATGTGCTTGTGCACCTGAGTGCACACCCTCTCCCACACAGGCCCTGGCAGGGCACTCACGGCCACTATGTTTTCCTCTTCGACGCAGAAGTGATATTAACATTCTCAACTTCCCCACCAATCCCATTTATTAAAAGTAGGGGGCATGTCAAGAGATACACTGATTTTATTCAGCACTGGTCTGCTCCCTCTTCAGTTACTAAAACTTTCTTGAACCCCTTCCTCATTTTTTTCCAATGGAGAGAGAACATTTAGTAAGCTTTTCTCAAATAATGAACTAAATTTTACTTGGAATTACTCACTAAACAGGTGTTGGTTGATGACGGTAATTCAGGAAGAAAGCCAACTTGGGAAAAGGGGAAGAATTCCCCCTTCTTCACAATCCATAGACTAACGATCTATTTTATGGGTGACTGGGGCACTGTCATGATGTGTTTGCATGTCTTATTGAGTTGTGAGTTGGACATACAACCCTTTCACTGATAGAAGAACTAAAGACTGAAACATATTTTGCTTAACAATTAGAGTAGATTTAAACTCATCCGTATTGTAAAATCTCTGTCACTCACTTGCTTTTTGGTAGCCTTTCCGGAGTGGGATGCAAGGTGGCTAGAGCAGGATCCTGGTGACAGCAGTGACTGTAACATTAGTACTCACAGTGACAACAGGAATAACTAACGCGTATCCAATCTTTAATAATTGTCTAACAAAATTCTATGTATTGTTAAATCTTCCCAGCAATGCTGTGAGGTTGATACCTTTTTAAACAATTTTTTAACTGTTTTTTAATTTATTTTTGGGAGAGAGAGAGAGAAACAGACAGACAGACAGACAGCATGAGCAGTGGAGGGTCAGAGAGAGGGAGACACAGAATCCAAAGCAGGCTCCAGGCTCTGAGCTATCAGCACAGAGCCTGATGTGGGGCTTGAACCCATGAATCATGAGATCATGACCTGAGCTGAAGCTGGACACTCAACTGACTAAGCCACCCAGGTGCCCCATGGTTGATACAATTTTTTAACCTCTATTTTACAGATGATGAAACCAAGGCAAGGAGAGGTATAGGGACTTATCTAGGAAATACATACATGGGCACATATTGCTTATGTGAAAGCAACCTGAAATACATCATGGCAGAAATAATAATAATTAGACACCCATTTGTCCACAGATTTAGGTAGGCAAAGATTTGTGTTTTTGTTTGTTTGTTTGTTTTACTGATCTGCCATTTTCCTTTGAAATCTTTCAGTAATTGTTCGCTCAATCAGAGGATAAGGTGGTAAATCCACATCAATGTATATTCCTACATATAAACATCGGGAAATGTTACATTGAGGAGAAAGTAGTTCTTAACCAGGTTGCATGAGAGAATACATCTTGGGAAAGTATTTTCAAAAACACAAGCCAGGACGCAGTCCCAAATCTATGGAAACAGAATCTTCAGTACTTACAAAAACAACCAAATAAACAAACCAACGCCATGTGATAATGACACAATCTTCAGTTAAGAATCGTTGACCATCTGACAGATGTCTGTCTGTCTGTTTTATTATGGATAATGGAATCATAACCTTATTTTTTTTAAGACAGAGAGAGGCAGCATGAGCAGGGGAGGGTCAGAGAGAGAGGGAGACACAGAATCCAAAGCAGGCTCCAGGCTCTGAGCTAACTGTCAGCACAGAGGCAGATATGGGGCTTGAACCCATGAACCGTGAGATCATAACCTGAGCCGAAGCCGGACGCCCAACCAACTGAGCCACCCAGGCGCCCCAAAATCATAACCTTTCGAGTAAGCCTTTGGTTGAACACAAAGAAGATATTAATTGCGACAACAACTCAAACATGTATGTCATTAATACCAGAGTCCTAGAAACACGGTACTGATGAAAAGAAATTTCAAATTTTTGTTTTTGACTTAATGAATATTTTTTATGGAGAATATAGTCTGGTAACCATGAACATATCAAAGATGATGGGCACAGAAGCACGCTGAAGCTGTAACAACTCCAAGGCTGTCTGGGCAGAAGGGAGATGGCATAAATGGTTGGTTAAAGTCATTTGGGAATGAGTGCTTTTCTCACACATACCTTTATGTGAGAGGTAGAATATATACAATGATTCCTTAACAATCGTAAACAACCCGCTTAAGATTATAATTGGACCAGAACCACAGTATACTTTTGCACTATTTATGAGATGAGAGGATTCTAAAGGTTTTTAGGAGCACATCTTTACCCTGTGTAAATGCGCCAACTTATTTTGAGTACCAGTAGCAAACTGCACTCATTAAAAAGAAGTTATCTGCTCACGAAAGTACCAACCTGTTGGTAAACATGCAAGTTGCATCCATAGCTGGTTTGATGTGTTTTACCACACACGCACTCAAAAATAATGAAACAGCACTTCTTCAAATGAGACTTCACTCACTCACACTGAGTTTATCTGTACTCATTTTGAATTAATAAAGTTTTATAGAAGGAACTTCTGGGCCTCTGCTACTTACTATAAAGCCAAAGAAAAGAGAAGGGAAACCGTCCTAATGAATTTAGGCCCACAATGGAACTAATTATTTAAACCACTCTAGATGTCTACAAGTGCTTTGATTCCCTAACGAACAGTGTAGATAAACAGTGGATAAATACACTAAGGCTCCCTTTCCTGTTCAACCATTAGTAGCTCCAAAAGCACAGGAAACAATTCTACCCAAATGGTTTAAATGAGAGCATATCAGCTAAATAGCTTTCCTCCTTCAGACTGGGGACTCTTGAGAATCTCATATTTTTCCATAAAATCTGTGAATAAATCTTGCTCTTTCAAGAACAGACCAGGGCCCCTGCAGCTGGGCTCAAGATTCTAGTTTGCTAACGAGGCCTCAAAACAGAGGACCCCAATGAAAGACCAACAGATGGATTTCCATTAATCCCCAATCACTACTACACCAAGGAGTACTTGGGCAGAGGGTTATCACACAACCATCCATGGGGGTCTGCAGACCTGACCAGAAGACAAGACAGAAACAACATGCAGAGGCCGGTGCAAATGAAGACTCAGGCTGAACAGGACCTAACAACCAGGCCCTTTACCATGGAGCTTGCACTCACTTCTTGAAATAGGTGTTAATCACAGGGTGCATCTAGATAAAATGGGTTTATTGAGGAAAATATATTCCTGAGCTCTCTTTGGTTCTCACTAATGCTTTGAGCCAGCCTTCTGGGTTAAAGCCTGTCCGGTTTCTAGAAGCAGCTCTTTGTCCAGTTCCTATGTACTGAAATGCTACTATGATTGCTTACATCACAGATATGCAAAATAGATTTCACTGTAACCCCCCAATTCTTTTACTTTGTGTAAATATCACTGGCGTTCTAGCTCCCTCCACGTTCCAATCCGCCATGTCCAGCCCAAGTCAGAGCAGAACACAACCCCTTCCCGTTCATCAAACTACATAAATCCTAATGCAATGTTGTTGAACATCAGCACTGGGCACTTGCTGTTTCTCTTATCTGTGACGTCTGTCACCGTGTCCTGCAGAGAAATGAACCTGCAAAAATCTCTTCACGAACTCTTCCTAGGGCCATCTTTTTCTTCTTGGATACTATCCAATTACTCTTCTGGTGCTGAACTTCCCAGACTATTTTCAAACAGGTTTTCAAGCAAGACAAGATGTCACTTCAATGATTCTCTCTGCTTAGAGAGGAAGATGTTCACATATGCTGCCGGCTACGGATGCATCAATTAACACTCAGACCACAGTGTAATCTCCACAGAATTGCAAGCTGCTGTCATGCTGCAGAATCTGTGTTATTGCAGGAACAGAATAAAAATAATTGACTTTAGAAAATACGTATCAGATCTGACTCTATCAAGAAGCCACTGACCTCTCCATGTGTGCAGAAAGGACACAAACATTTTATAATTCAGGAAGTGTCTTGCTTTGAGTCTTCCACATTCTACTCCAGTGCAAAGACACCCTTGCTGTGGGACGGAAAATTTGAGACTAATTGCTAGTTCTCTTCAGTACTGTAATACATGCAGAAATTACCCAGGAAACATGCAGACTACTTCTGAGGGGGAGGGCAGATAGTCTGGGGACTCTTAAGAAAACGTGCAAATTGTTGTATATAATTGTTGATACATCCTTTTTAAGTTTATTTATTTTGAGAGAGAGAGAGAGCACATGGCAGGGGCAGAGAGAGGAAGAGAGAATCCCAATTTTGCATTGTGGAGCTCAATCTCATGAACCGTGCGACCATGATCTGAGCTGAAATCAAGAGTCAGACGCTTGACTGATTGAGCCACCCAGGCACCCCTTAACCATTTGATATCACCATATGAGGACTTGCTTGCAGTGAGGACTTAGAGAGGGCTGTGCAGGGGTGATAGGCTGGGGGTGAGGGGAATTCTCTTCTCTTCTGAAGATTTTTACAGAGCAGATTTCTTATGCACCAATCTGCAGAACTTCCCGTACCCTGGAAAAGCATCAGGAATGCCCCATTACTGTCTGTGAGGCAGTATAATAGCATGGGGGAGGGAGTAGGGGAAGACAATCAGGCAACAGGGGATGGATGGACTGCCTGCAGAGAACTCAGAGACACACGAAGACTCACAAAAAGTCCATTTGGTTCACCTTGTGCCAGAGACTCTAAACCAATCCAGAGATCATTCCTCAGCAGGTGAGGGGCTTTATCTACTCTCCCAGCTCCGCTTTGTTCCTTATACCCTCATCCGCTCTGCTGTGGGGATAGAGAACGCGATGTCACCTTGTCTTTGGGTCTGTCTATGCCCGTGCTGCCCTGGACTGAGGTTTCTAGTCGGGAAGTCCATGTAAGTCAGTAGAATGGCGTGTGTGTGCGTAGGCGCATGCGCCCAGAGGTTCACAGTTGACCTGTGAGTTACGTTCAGTGATTCAGACATCACACGTTCAGTGTTTGGTGCAGACTCACTGCAATCTCAAGTGCTGGTGCTTTTAGCTGAAATTATTTAAAATTAGCAGAGTATTGCTAAGTCAGGGAGGTAGGTGGCATGCACATAGGTTTCAGTGTCAGATCAGCCTGACTAGTTCCTGGCTCTGTCACCGACTACATGCAGGCCCTGGGACACCATGACACTCGTCTGTGTGATGAGATACCCACGCCTGCTTTGCAGAGGGTTGAAAGGGGATCAGCGAAAATATGTGTAAAGATCTAATATACAGCCTAACACACAGTAGGTGCTCAGCAAATGATAGCTTTTGCAGGACACTGATCAAAGTTCTAGACTTATTTTAATATAGATTACAATATATACTTAATGAGATAATATACCTAACATCCTAGTGAGTTTCCATCTGCCTTCCATTCATATCAGTGAAGACATACATATCTGAGCAATGCCAGCTGGAAACTACATTTGGTTCCTTAAGAAGTGAAATACTAGAAAAAAAAATTCTCTCAAACTATAAGGCCCATGGGGCAAACCATAATGCTATCTTTTTCAGAGAAAGATGTTCTGGCAAACTAGTTCCCAAACTTGTATGTGTATCAGAACCATCTGGAGAGCTCGTGAGAACTCAGATTTCTGGTGCCAGAGTTACTAATTCAATAGGTTTGTGTTGGAGCCCAAGTTTCCCAAGTGGTGCTGATGCTGTTCCTATTGATCCAAAGATCAAATGCGGGGAACCGCTGCTCCAGAAGTCAGGGGTTCTAGAACTTTAACACACACACCAATCACAGGGGTGCCTTATGAAGATTGAGATTCTGATTCCACAGGTTGGGGATGGGCATGAGATCTCTGCATCGTTAGCAAGGCCTGGGAGCTGCCTTGGTCCAGGACACATGCAACTACTGAACACTTCAAATGTAGTCTGTGAGGGTAAAATACTGGATTTAGAGGACTTAGTATGAAAAAAGTAAAGTATCACCATGGGGAGGGGAAGGGGGGAAAAGAGTTAGGGAGGGGGAGGGAGGCAGATCATGAGAGACTCTTGAATACTGAAAACAAACTGAGGGCTGAAGGGGGAGGGGGGAGGGGGAAGGGGTGTTGGTCATGGAGGGGGGCACTTGTGAGGAAGAGCACTGGATATTATATGGAAACGAACTTGACAATAAACTGTTAAAAAAGCTAAAAAAAACCCCTAAAATAAAGTATCTCCATAGTTTTCTATATTGATTATATACTGAAATGCTAATGTTTTAGATGGATTGTATTAAATAAAATATTTATTATTTTTGCCTTAAAATTTTTTAACATTTTTATTCATTTTTGAGAGTGAGAGAGACAGAGCATGAGCAAGGGAGAGGCAAAGAGAAAGGGAGACACAGAATCTGAAGCAGGCTCCAGGCTCTGAGTTGTCAGCACAGAGCCTGATGCGGGGCTCGAACTCACGAACTGTGAGATCATGACCTGAGCTGAAGTTGGATCTGTAACGGACTAAGCCACCCTGGTGCCCCTATTTTTACCTTTTAAAGAATTTCTTAATGTGTAGAAAATTTTAAATGACATATGTGTGTCCCCTTCCATTTCTATTAGGACAGAACCACTGTAGAGAATGCTAACATAGCCTCTGACTCCCAAGCCCAACACGAATCTTGAAACAGCTCCATGCAAGGGCTTTAAGTTACTGACTATTGCATCAATGCCTCCTCCATCCTGTTCTCATTTCATCTCTCCAAAATACTTCTTTAAGTCAAGGTCAAAAATCCCCAGTGGCCCTTCACTGTTTAAGAGATAAAGCTTAAATGAACTTTAAAAATAAATAACATTTAAAAAGGGGGTGCCAAGTGGCTCAGTGGGTTAAGCATCTCATTCTTGGTTTTGGCTTAGGTCAGGATCTCCAATCTCATGGTTTGTGACTTTGAGCCCCACGTAGGCGGTTCTGCACTGACAGCATGGAGCCTGCTTGGGATCCTCTCTCTTTCTCTCTCATCTCTTTCTGCCCCTCCTCCACTCACATGTGCATGCCTACACGTGTGCACACACTCACACACACACACACTCTCTCTCTCAAAATAAACAAATAAACTTTAAAAATAAATAAAATAGAAAAACAAAATCTTCAAACTTCTAAATTTAGCATTCCAGACCATCCACAGTCTATCCAATCTCCTTTTCCAACTTAGGTAGAATTGTTTTCCTAAAGCACAAGGCTTAGAAGTATTTGCTGATTGATTAATGATTATTTTGATTGGTTTCAAAAAAGTAGATTTCTAAATCAGCCTTGCTTAATATTTGCCCTCTAGGGTAAACTCTTTGTGATCTCTACTCAATTGTAAAAGTCAGGATGATAATTTCTAGGATTTCAAGGATTGACATGAGGATTTAATGTAATTATATATATATATATAAAGACCTAATGAGTTTCCATCCCCCTCCCCATGATATTAATGAAGATAGAGGCAGGACCAAATTTAATATGCAAGATGCTTTCCTTAAGTGGCAACTAGGCTGCCCCTCCTCTTACCCAACAGTTCCCTGTAGGTCAGGTTCCCATGGTCCAGGGAACTAGCGAATCCTCTGCCAGCAACATGTAACTCACAGCTGCTGTGTCTGACAGGTAAAACCCGGCAAGTTGTGCTTTTGACACTGGGGGCAGTGGGTGTCCTAAGATGCCAGAGACACTCACAGAGGTTCCCCACTGGAAGTCTCCAAATGGGCATGAGTTTTAAGTGTTTCTGTAAAATCGCTGTCCTTTCTGTATCCACATTCACATCCACATCATCGCCAGCACTCATGCCTACCTCCCCTTCCATTCCTTCACATTCCTATCCATTCCTTCCATTCCTATCACAGAGTCATTTGACTCTGTGATAGTCTTTGTTCCCAAATTCTCAAGTACAATCAAGAGCTAATGGAAAGCCACTAAAGCAGGGAAGGGGTGATGGGGGTTTTATTTTATTTAACTTTAATTTGGATAGGAAAAGGAGCAAAAGTTAGGCTAAATTTTAATATAATGCCCCGTAACTCCATCCCTAACTCAAGCATTCACCTTTTAACATAATTTCTAACTTCTCCTAATGAAGGCAGCTGGTTATAAACTATAGTATATTTTGCTGGACTGCAGTTTAAATATTTTATTAAAACACCATTCCTCATTAAATATTTTTAAAGTCATCAAATAGGTGTCTAGACGAGTCGGACTAGCTGAAGACTAAGGTGGAGGATCCCAAACTTGCTCCCATCACAGCACCCTCAATGTCTCAGTAACTGCTGCACAGACCCCCAGGCCAAAAAAAACACCTAAGAGTTTGATTTACTAAGTAATTAGGTCCAAGTGACTTCATTTTTATTTATATCCTAACAACCTACTGGCTGTCTTTATTTTTCAAGTTTATTTGTTGACAGAGAGAGAGAGAGAGAGAGAAAACACCACGTCCACACATGCGCACACGGAGGTGAAGCCGTCCACCTGTTGAGGAGCGATCACTGAATTGGTTTAGAATCACTAGCGCAAGGTGAACCAAACTAACTTTTTATGAGTCTTCTTGTTTTCGAATTCTCTGCAGACAGTGAATCCACCCCTGTTGCCAGAGAGACAGGGAGAAAGAATCCCAAACAGGCTCCATGCTGCTATTAGCTCTTAGCCCAACACGGGGCTCAAATCCACAAACTGTGAGCTCACAACATGAGCTGAAATCAAGAGTTGGAAGCTCAACTAACTGAGCCACCCAGGTGCCCCTTACTAGCTGTTGTTTAAAAAAAAAAAAAAGGTATACAAAAGGGCGTCTGGGTGGCTCAGTCAGTTATGTGTCTGACTTTGGCTCAGGTCATGATCTCACCATCTGTGAGTTTAAGCCTTGCGTTGGGTTCTGTGCTGACAGCTCAGAGCCTGGAGCTGCTTCTGATTCTGTGTCTCCCTCTCTTCCTGTCCTTTCCCCCACTCACGCTGTCTCTCAAAAATAAATAAAACATTAAAAAAAATTTTAATGTGCACAAAAATGACAAGAAACAGTATTTTTTCACTTCCAAATAACCACAATTACTTACATTGGGATGTGTGCACCTGTTTGACACAACTTCTCAAACCTTGGAATCAGATTAGACCCTGTGAAATTTCCTGTTAAGACAGGTTTTTGCCTAGTACTTGCATTTTCTAACAGCAATCACAGAAACCGGGATTCACAAAGAATGTTGAAATTATGAGCTATTTTGAGACAGTAAACTTTGCGGTGACCAGACCAACAGATTTTGCTGTGTTTTCCTGGAAATGTAAAACACCCCCCAGCACCTCCGTGCCCGGGGGAACCCACAGTACACAGACTGGAAACCACTGCTCTATTTTCTGACGCTGAGAAGTTACAATTCAGAGGATTTTTAAAACTTGAAGTTTGAGTAAAACTTGAGATAAGTTCCTTCTCTCTTGCTGGGACTCAAATCCCACTGCCTCATTAGAAAAAAGCAAGCGACCGAAAAGAAGAAGACCTGGGTACAGGAAGGGCGTGAGGCATGTAAGTACTTGGCTATGTTTCACATGGAATTGGAAAAAATGGATTCTTGAGATGAAATATGTGATCTAACAGACAACGCCTGGGTGGACCGCAGAACTTCCCTCCCCAGCCCAGCATCCGCCCTGTCCCCCCCGCCTCCCCGCAATTCCCATGTTTACCCCCCAGCTGCAGCAAGCTTCTTATGCAAAGTAGCGTGACACTGCACAAAGCAATGATTGAAGACCTGAGCAATGGTGGCTTACGGAGACAGCAGGCTGCCTGTGCTCTGTCATTTGGAATCCACCCAGGGACACACGCATCCATCAGGGTGCTCCTGCAATGCACCGGGCTGTGTCCTCACCGGCTGGCCCAGCCCCACTTTGCTACCATAATGAATGATGCTTCCTTTGCCAAATGCGATGGAAACCCACCGCGGGCCAGGAGCTTCTGAGAAATGAGGAACTATGGACAGTGAGGGAGAAAGAAGCAATTATCGCTCTATCAGATTGCAAACTTCTAAAACTGAGTAATCATGTATTATTTAGGAAAATTATAACCAGGAATGTCAAGAAAACAAACTATGAGTACTGCGTGTTCTTTTCATAGTTTTGATTTGGGGGTACGAGGGCAAAAAATAACTGCAGCTATTTTATAGATGGCCATAAACAAGATTCTGATTTATTTTCAGATAAGACAGCTGCACAAGGCTTGTCTGGGGCACAGAGATATTATAGAAGGGAAACTTCATTTGTCAAAATCATTCTCATGATCCCCTAAAGGGTCTCTTGACACCCCTAAAGGCAACGTTAATGGGTGTCTTTCCATTTCCCTAAGCCACTCTGGCTAGATCATTGAAATAAAATTAAAAGACTACGCCTCTCTGCTTTTTTATTTTTAAGGATGGCATTTTAAATTTAACTTGAGATTTTTCTACTTGTCTTTCCTTTGGAAAGAATGGAAAAGCCTCACAGCCTGGGGTGTTGACAGTATTCCAGGGGACCCCAGACCCCTGTGGCTTCTTGATGATGATTGTGGAGCGGCATCTGTCAGCCACTCAGAGTGAGTACCCATAAACAGGTGCTTGGTGACAATTACAGTTCATTACCCACATCACAAGCCAGAGTGTGGGAGAAGCGTGATAGGGTCAGTTTCTTGGCAGTTATGCTGTGATGGAAGCGGAAATAGTTTTAATAAGATATGGATACAATTTTAATGTCCTGGCTGGTCACATGCTGTGTGGTAGGCACTATTCTACATTCTGTAAGGAATATGTATTTTTAAAGGTAGAGTCATTGTTCTTCATAAAAGAAAGCTAGGGAATGAAAAACTATGCAAACTGCTAACTTAGAAGGCAAAATAGAGGTAGCGTGAGAAAGACACACTTTGTGAATTTTCAGAAGGAGAAAGAACCAGTTACTGGAAAGCCACTCAGACCTTTCTGTTTTCTCATTTAACTTCATGTGATCTTCACAAAAGTTCCATAATAAACTCAAATTGCCCCTTTTCAGGTCAGGAAACTGAGGTTTTCAAACAGTTATGGATGCACAAGAGATTTGAATGCATGGATTTCCAAGTCTGTAATCTAGTGCTTTCCACAGACTATTTGAGGGAAACAAACCAACAAGCATATTATCCACGTAGTAAGATGAAGACTTTAAAGAGGGAGGACACATGGGATGAAATACGAAGGCTAACGTTTCTTATTAAAATATTTAACTTTTCACTAAAGTCAAAGTAACATTTATTCCAGTATTGAAAAAAGAAAAATCAATGTTTAAGTGAAGCCGCTGGACGTATCCGCTATCCAACCGGTCACAACCTCTCCTCCCCAGCTGGGCACGGGGACCAAGGGCATGCAAGAGAAGGGCCTGGGGAGACTCTCCCTTCCCAAATACGGACTTGAACTCTTGGTAAGAGACACTCTTGTGCACTCTGCCATCAGCTTTCCCGAATGCAGATGAGACAATGACGGATTTCTGCTGCTTTTGCCCATGAAGCCACAAACACGAGAATATGGGTGGAAAGACAGAATCAGGTCCCTGATGGCATCGCTGGGGCGCCGTGTCTGCCCTGAGTGGTGTACATGTACCCTTTTTGTTGTGTAAAACCACCAAGCTGGCATCTAGTTATGGCAGTGTGAGTTTTTACTGTTATCTCAGTTGTACATGTTCATAACCGATATGTACACTTCTAATATACCATATAAATATGTACACGCATCATATACATATGTATGCGATAGATGTACTTCTGCGTATAGAATTTTGAAAGTTTTTTTAATTTTATGTTTTTTATTTATTTTTGAGAGACAGAGAGAGACAGAGTGAGCAGGGGAGGGGCAGAGAGAGAGAGGGAGGCACAGAATCGGAAGAAGGCTCCAGGCTCTGAGCTGTCAGCACAGAGTCTGACGCGGGGCTCAAACCCACAAACCATGAGATCATGACCTGAGCCAAAGCCGGATGCTTACCCGACTGAGCCACCCAGGCGCCCCAAAAGTTTTTTTGTTAAATATTTCTTGAGACCATAATATTTAATGCCTTCACAATGTTCATTAAGTGCATGGAGCTAAGTTACTTTACCGTGTTCTATTGTTACATCCATAAGTCACTCCCCTTTTTTCCCTTGTTGGCCACCGTAAATACATCTCTGTGTGTATCCCACCTCATCTCTGAGCTCATGCTGGCTGGCGATGCCCTCAGGCACCAGGAGAGGGGAAATCATTCCACGCAGAGGGAAGAGCATGTGCAGAGACACAGAGAAGAGAAACAGGAATCTTGCCGAGGGAACAGTCACGTTGTGTGGCGGGTGTGAGGGTCCATGGCAGGTGCAGTCAGGAGACGAGCAGGAGTGCAACTTGAGGACAGCTTTGACTGTCAGGCCGAGGAGAGTGGTCGGGGGTGTCTGAGTGCAGGGGTGTGTGTGTGAATAATTTAGGGATGTGAGTCTGTGGCAGAGTTCAGTATTAACGGCAACAGGGAGAAGCCAGAAGCAGGAAGAGGCCCAGTGTGGGCTCATGAGTCCCAGGACCAGTCACTGAGAGCCTGCCGCAGGTAACTGTGTTGGTGGGATGGATGGTGAAGGTGTTCCAGGTGAGGGAGGGAGGCTGAGGGATGCGACTGAGGGCAGCGAATCACTAGGCTTTGGAAGGGAGGCAGTTTAACGGGTTGCCTGAAGTATTGAAGATGCTGAAGTCCTCGGGCAGGAAGGAGGGATGTGATATGAACCACACAATCTCTAGGAGGTAAAAGAATCCAGAAGAGGGAGTGCTCGAGGTCCACCTGTACCGCCTGCTCAAGTCCAATGTCTTCCAAAAGTCAAGCTCGAAAGATCGCCAGGCTTTCTAACTGTCATTATTTTTCTGCGAGTTCTCTATCCCGATACTTTCCTCCCATTGTCATCTGTCACGACACCCTCTTTGTTGTACTTGGCATCTGTCACCATGGTGATTTTACTTCTTTGCTTACTTGATCGGTAGGCTGACTGTAAGCTCGCTGAAGGCAGGGCTATATTTTTTTTCTTGGTCTATTTTCATCTCCAGTGTCTTGGATGGTCTATATAAAATGAGGGAGTGAATCAGTTAAGGTAATGGAGAGAAAAGCTGGAAGGTCTCACAGGACATCACACTGCTCTTGGAGAGTCTGAACATTTGAGAAGTTTTTGTCTGAGTCCCTCGCTGCTGGCAAGTGAGAAAAAGTCCCATGAAGGAGGACAGTCTCCCCACAGAGATGCCCACCTTGTGGATGGCACCCCATGGCCGGGCCACTGCATATCGCCTGCTTCTGTGATTGGGACCAAAGGAAGCATTTGCTTCGTTGTTCATTCACTGTGGCCAACATGAGATAACTGGAACAACGAGTCCCTCTTCCAAGGCCGCTCAGCAAGGTGTCGCCTGGGTGAGCAACACCAGGGTCCTTTTGGAGGAGACACAGAAGAGCAGAACACCAGCCTCCAGGTACCCACTTCTGAGGACCATGTCCGTGGGCTGATTTCCCAGTGTTTCTGGACCTCAGTCCCACACCTAGGGCCCCAGGACAGTAACACAGGCCTGTCTCCTTCCCCAGCTGTGGGAGGATGAGAGAAATTAACGTGTAAGAAAGTGTTTTGTAAACTCGGTACAGACAACCGACAGGGCCGGTTTTCCTTCAAAAGTCTTCACTGGCAGGATATTTGCTGTAAAAGCATTTCATCTGTATTTTATCTTCAGAGATGCTAACAAGCTGTGGAAGTACTTAGGAAAAAAAACCCTCCAAAATAAATCTCTCGAGCATCCGCAGTGAGTTCTGGCCTTAGGGACACAAGGTCACCCTCCTCCATGGGCAATCTGGATATGGTACCCCCAGGGGGAGCCTGCCTTGTGCCCCAGATCCTCTGGCAAGGCCTGGCCCCCAGGGTCAGGGCTCTCACATTTCTGTTCTCTGATGGAATGGGCACCCAGTGATCAAGGAGTTGTTCAGTGTCTACTGAAGTTTTCCAAGGGCCTACTAGAATGTTTGTTCTAGAATGTGGAATGATGGATGGTAGGTTTGGGAAGGGGGCCAAATTTAGGAACTTTCTAATAAAAAAGAAATTCCTTAATCCGTTGAGCTCAGGCAGGAGTGCACCTCCCCACTGGTCACCGGTGAGGAAACAGGCTGGCCGAGCACGGCATCCAGAGTTCCACCGTCTTTCTCTTTAGGAGCTTTGGGTGTTCTGTGTGGGATTTGTGGTACACGAAGGCAAAGAGAGGAGGTATCCACAAAATGAACTCTTTCTCCCGGAAAATGTCCCAAGGGCTCTCTCGCCGCTTTCCCGGCCTCTTCTCCTGTGCTACTTATGTTTCGGTGGATGAGGCATGTCTTCTCGTTAGCAACTTGTGTCTCTTTATTCTTGGTTCTGGGTGTAAATGCCAAGTGACACCAAGAAACTGACAATGCCAGCTAAAAATAACTTGAAAATAAAAACATTACGGCTGCCTTAAATATGGTGTTTTCCATCTGTTTGAGATGCAATCTCTCAGATCGGCAGGCATTTCAAAGCTGGAGAGGCAGCCAGGGCCAGCTTCCCGGCCCCTTCCAGGCACAGTGTGCCTCTGCGTTTCACGAGGCCCCCGTCTGGGGACCTCTACCCAGACCCACGAGAAATCTGCCTTCTACCTCCACCCCGCAAAATGCCTTCTGAGAAGATCACTGAATACGAAATAAAGGGAAAAGGACTAATCATCTTGTTATGAATCCTACGCTTCGCTCAGAGTTTAAGTTCAGAAATGGATAAATGAGAATTCAAAGGCCAGAGTTAACACATGTGACTCGAAAGTGGGTTGAGACCCAAGTGAACGAGGCCAGGGGCCAAGAGAGAGGAGGGTGAATGGGAATTTGGGTTATGTGAAGGCGCTGAGTGAGAGCCAGAGACACTGGGGCAGAGGGCAATACAGAATTATAATTATAGGCAATATTATAGAATTATAATGATACATTATTCACAGTATGAAAGAACATTAAAGTTGTCTGAGCTATTTTTGTTGTTGTTATCTGTTTGGTTTGAGGCTACAGCCTCAACATTTTGGCACAAGGCAAAAAGGTTCCCTAAACAGAAGTGAGTGAATTCACATTAATTTGTCCTGTGCATTTAAAAAAACTAAGAGCTAGGATGGGGCGCCTGGGTGGCTCAGTCGGCTGAGCATCTGACTTCAGCTCAGGTCATGATCTCATGGTTCATGAGTTTGAGCCCTGCATCAGGCTCTGTGCTGACAGCTCAGAGCCTAAAGTTTGCTTTGGATTCTGTGTCTCCCTCTCTCTCTCTGTCCCTCCCTCACTAGCCCTCGGTCTCTCTCTCTCTCTCTCTCTCTCTCTCTCTCTCTCTCAAAAATAAATAAAAATATTAAAAAAAATAAAAAAATAAGAGCTAGGAGACAAACACAATCTTTCAAATTTCACTAGTGAACAAATCTGAAAAAATATTGTGTCTGTGCTTTTTTAAAACAAATTATTTTTAAGTTTATTTATTTATTTTGAGAGAGAGAGAGAGAAAGCAGGGGAGTGGTAGAGGGAGAGAGGAGAGAATCTGAAGCACGTTCCTCACCATCAACAGAGAGTCTGACATGGGGCTCAAACTCATGAACTGTGAGATCATGAGCTGAGCTAAAACCAAGAGTCAGATGCTTAATGGACTGAGCCACCCGGGTGCCTCAACTGTGTCTCGGTGTTTATCCATGGTCAGAGCCATCACAGATATTCATTAGTGGTTTACAGAGGGCTGGGTAGGTGGATGGCCTCAAAAACATGCACAACTGACACCCCCCAGGGGCAGGCGGGCCAGTGCTGCAGGGGCACTTACCATTCAGGAGCTTGGGAGGTCAGAAGGCTTTGTTTTAGCTTTACAGAAATATAATTGGCGTGTAACGCTGTGTAAGTTTAAGGAGTGCAATGTGATGGTTTGGTATCTGTATATATTGTGAAATGATTACACTAATACAGTTAATTAATACATCCGTCACCTCACACACTTCCCTTTTGCTGTTGCTAAGTTCCCTTCTCTCAGCAACTTTCAGGTACACAATACACTGCTGCTAATGACAGTCCCTACATCACAGCCCTAGAACTTGTTCATCTCATAACTGGAAGCAAGAAAGGGCTTTGATGATGGACCCTAGGCCTGGCAGGATCAGGGGCCTGAATATTTCCCATTGGGGTAATTACAGTTCTATGTGTCATGTGTCACGTCATGATAGAACTATAATCTACACACTCTCTCTAAATATGTGCACACACTTGTATGCACACATACACACTCCACATACACATATAGAGTAGATGCTTACATATCATATGCAATTACTACAGTAAATTAAAATTAAATGTACTTTAAAATACAACTCAATTTAGGGGCACCTGGGTGGCTTAGTCAGTTGAGTGTCCGACTTCGGTTCAGGTCATGATCTCATGGCTCGTGAGTTCAAGCCCCACGTTGGGCTTTGTGCTGACGGCTCGGAGCCTGGAGCTTGCTTTGGATTCTGTGTCTCCCCCTCTCTTTGCCTCTCCCCTGCTCATGCTCTGTCTCTCTCTCAAAATAAATAAATATTAAAAAAAATAAAACAGAAGTGTATTAAAATATCATTCAATTTAAATATGTATGTTTATTAAGCACTTATAAAGAAATAGTTTGACGCAGCGTGGATGTCTTTAGAGAGCAAGCAAAAGCCCTTCTTCCTGTTTCTGCTCCTTCTCCAGAGGCCATCGTTGGGAACAGCGTGTCCCTGTCTGTGCCCGTATGCACACGTGAGCATGTGTGCACACGATGTTTACAGAACACATGGGAAGATCTGACTCATGAGCCCCTGACCCAACCTCAGGCTTCTCTCAGGGGACCGTGACAACAAGGAGCCCACAGTGGAGCCCAGTGGCGAGCCAGCCGGGGGCCCCTCCAGCTCCTCCTTACTGCCAGAGACTTGATTCAGGACTGCACCTTCCCCAGGGACCACTTGCCACCACGGTCCCTTTCCTCATGTCTCCATGCTTCCCGCCCACTTCTCTACAGCTGTTGTTTTTCTGCCTGAAGTTCTTCAAAGCTTTCTCAGAAAACTCTAGACTGAATCCACACCTCCCTGCGTGACAAGTCCCAAGACCCCACTCCCCTCCCTGCACTCAAGCATCATCCTAACAGCCACGTGGGCCACTGCCTCTTCTCTGAACCAGGCCTGTCTGCTCCCCCTTCCATGCAAAAAACCTTTCTGCCCTGTCTTCATGTGGCTCCTCTCCACGTGCCCTCTGGGGCTAGCTCCCTGTCCCTGACCCCCCGACCTGAGTCGGTCACACACACATCCAGTGGTACCATACATATGCACTCACTTGCTTCTCCTTGTGTATGTGAGCTCCTTCAGAGGCCCGGCTCCTGCATCTCTGTACCCCTAGAACATCTGGGACAGCCCAGCACAAAGGGGACCCTGCTGAAATCTCCACTCAGTGAATGACCCGAGACGGTGTAGCAGGGACAGAACACCTGCGAGGCACAGGCACGGCCACTTATAGAGATGTTGTCTGCAGAAAGCTCTTGGCAGATAAAGATGATAAACATTTGCCTTCTGAGAACAACATCAAAATCACTTTTATAAGAAGGCAGAGCATCATCCATAAATGTGAGTCAAAATGAGCAGTTCTCATCAGGACCTTGTGTTGATGGCGTGAAAGGCTTTGGCAACTTCCTGGTCTGGACGCGCCTGGGGCGTTGGCCACCATCTGACCAGCCCGGCGGCTGCAGCATTACGGGAGCAGCCCTCTCGGCGGAAGTTGGTTGGTTTGCCTGACACAAAACTAACTCTTCAGGGTAAACACCTGAGTTCTTTCGGCTGTGATTAACTTAGACAAAACATAGTCAGCTTCCTGATTAAAGCGAAAGGAACGCTCTAGACCTGTGCCACCAAGATTGCCAGTAGTTACATGTGGTTATGAGCCATTTGATGTTTGGCTCGGGTGACCTGAGCCGCACTGTGGTTAAGTGCCGCCGATTTCTGAAGAGTCATCCCCAGAAAGTTAAAGTATCTCATTATTAAGTGCTTTATATTAATGACTTGTTGAAATAACCAATTTAGGATATTTGAGATTATATGACATAGATTAACATCAATTTGCCTTTTTTTTTTTACATTTTTCTGTGGCTCCCAGAAAATTTTAAATTACGTCTGGGGCTCTCATTAGTGGCTTGCAGTCTATCTCTCTTGGACAGGTCTGCTTCAGAGATCCAAATGGCCTGGGGCTGCCAGCCGACTGGTCTGGGGACAAGCCTTCCTCCACTCTGATGGACTGCTCTCTAAGCAGTTGTTTTTTTTTTAAATTTTCTAAATATTTATTTATTTTTGGGAGAGAGAGAGTGAACATGAGCAGGAAAGGGGAGAAAAACAAGGGGAACAGAGGACCCAAGGCAGGCTCTGTGCTGACAGCAGAGAGCCCGAGTAGGGCTCGAACTTGCAAACTGTGAGATCATGATCTGAGCTGAAGTCAGATGCTTAACCAACTGAGCCACCCCAGCGTCCCTGCTCTCTGAGAAGTGGAAGCATGTTTCTTGTCTTCTGAACAGAAAGCAATGATTGGACAGCATTCTCCCTTTCAAGAATACTGGAAGTTCAAATCTATATGTTTATTTTATTTTATTTTAATGTCTTATTTATTTTTGAGAAAGAGAAAGACAGTGCGAGCAGGGGGCGGGGCAGTCAGAGAGAGAGGGAGACACAGAATCGGAAGACAGGATCCAGGCTCTGAGCTGTCAGCCCAGAGCCTGATGCAGGGCTCAAACCCACAACCATAGATCATGACCTGAGCTGAAGCTGGACATTTAACCGACTGAGCCACCCAGGCGCCCCTATGTGTTGATTTTTATGGCCAGTGTTTCCTCCTGCACTGTGGACAGCTCTCACTGGTCTCGGCTGTCAGTGTTTGTCTCTGATTTGTGACTTCTTATTGGCCACAGCTTGGGTATTAATTAGATCCATGGTGAACCAAAGAAAAAACAGATCTCTTGTAAGTCCTACAGGGGGTTCTCATAAGGAAAGGCTTTTCTTGTATATTATTTGGTCTTTGGTTTATTCCAGTTAGAGAAGGCTCACAGATACTGAGGTTTACAGTATACTGTAACCTGTACACTGCTTACTGTCTATGTGGGGTGTTGCAGTGTGTTCTGACCACTGCCTCAGACAATTACTGAGTAAGAAAAAGAGTTTAGCAGGGGCAGAGGAGTGTTACAGAAACTGGAAGGTGTGGGTTGTTATAACTCTGATGCTAACTGATGGAATAAGCCTGCGCCAGGTTTTCTGTTAGCCTCTTGGAGATAGCTTCCTGATCTACAAAGGAAGTTTCTAGAGCCATCCTCTATATCTCTCAGGGCAGCTGTGAGGAGCAACGAAATCAATGTTTGTGGGAAATTTTTAAGAAGTATGAAGCTCTCACTGAATACTAGGAAACGATGAACATTTGTGTCTATGTGTTTGGCTTACCTTAATCTTGCATTATTATGAAGCATGGCTCCACCCACAGGCCTCTGAGAATGACGTTCAGAACTGCCATTTTGAGAACAAACATACCCAGCACCACAGGCAAATAATTCTGAAGCAGAAGAGTATTGGGGCGCCTGGGGGGCTCAGTCGATGAAGGGTCCAACTTCGGCTCAGGTCACGATCTCATGGTTTGTGGGCTCAGGCCCTGCATCAGGCTCTGTGCTGACAGCTCAGATTCTGTGTCTCCCTCTCTTTCTACCCCACCCCCACTCCTGCTCTGGCTCTGTCTGACAATAAATAAATGTTAAAAAAAAAAAAAAGAAGTGGAAGAGTATTTTTAGGCTGCTCTTAAGGTTCAAATATGATAATTCTACTCTGACTATGACAACATAGTTTAGCAGCTGGCGGGTCGGGGGTACGGAGGCCACGGTGTAAAGGCTGCAAGGCAATGGAGCTAATTTTCCACACACATTTTCCAGGGGGAACTGAACTTCAGAAAAGGGTTTTAAGACTATGACAGTTATATTTTGGTGAATTCAACAATAAAGGACTGAAGTGACAGCTAATTATAATAAAAGATGCTTGAGCTGCAATAGTTGACATATGTGGAATGATTTATGGGTATGAGTAGTATTCTCAAAAGTTTTTGTATCAAGATAATACACTCCAATTTTTTCCAATTAAAATATGAAAGCCATGAAGAAAAAAAAAAGTGGGACAAGAAAATTCACCTAAATGAATCTTTTTAAATATAGTTGTTAAAATCAATGCGTTTCCTAGGTCTGACTAAGTCCTCAAAAGAATCCAATGAAATGTTTTTCATAAACTTTTGTTAAAGTAAAGAAACAACAAGCTTCTCTAGCACAGAGATTTACCTCCATATTAGCAACAAAACAGAACTCCATGGTTTAAAGTGGAATTTTTCTGCATACAAAAATTTATTTTGAGAATAGTGTATTTTCACCCATCACAAGCACACCAGTAATGTTCCCAAACTGGCCTGGACTGGCTTTTGGGGGAGGACCCTGCTCTGTCATCGGGTCCAACAGCGTGAGTGTGAGGCCAGGCCCTGGGGGTGCACCTAACAGCAGTGTGGACCCGAGGTCGAATGGGTAGGAGAGGTACCACGTGTGAAGAACTGATGATGATGGTGATGAATTGCTCCTACTTATTTAGCTCACGTCAGCCCTTGCTGTCTCTTCCTGCCCGTAAGCCCGCACCATCTTCAGTCTCCAGAACATTCCCTCCACTGACTCCCAGGGAGGTTTCCAGAACATTCCCTCCACTGACTCTCAGGGAGGTTACCATGGAGCCCAGGCCTGGAAAAGGGAGCTCACTCTCACCAGGTTGGCCCATCCATCGCTGGAAAGCTCTAGTGTTAGAAGCTTCTTGCCCACATGGACATAAGCCTCTTCTCCTGGAATTCCGTCTTTGATTCTAGTTCTCCTGTAAAGTGGTTTTCAGCCTCACACAGCTACTGAACATGCTCTTGTTGGGAAATTCATGCATCCATCGGATAAAACTGTAAGGACGCAGGTCCGATTCAGCCGTCCCCTGTACTTAAAGGGGAAGGCGCCTGCTTCTCTGTATGAAAGGGCGCACATTAAGGAGGGACAACTCCTGCAGCGCCCAATTGGGAGAGGCCGGCTGATACCTTTGACCTTTCAAAGGGCTGGCCTAGTCACGCCCTACGTGGGGTTCCTGGGCCCATTGATTGGTCAATACTCCGAATGTTGTGATTGGCTACCACAACTGTCAGTATTGATGGGGGTGGGGGTAGGGATTGGAGCGCTGTGCCTGTGTCATCATTTCCTGTAACTCCCTTTTCCAAACTCATAAAAGGCCTACCCTGCCTTTGTTTGGGGCTCTCTCTCCACGTGGCCAGTGGGTCAGTGGAGTCTGTGAGCCTGAGCTTAAGCCCGTAATAAAGCCCTTTGTTTTTGCAGGCATGACTCGGTCTCCCTGGTAGTCTCTGGTCTTTTTTTTGGGAGGGATATTACAAACTTGGGCACAACAAAACAATCTTGAGCATCTAGTATGTATGAGGCACTGAAGAGGTGCTGGGATTTCATGCATTAACCCACAGTCGAGGACTCCATGCCCGTCCTTGGAACCGACACCTAGACACCTACCCGGGAGTCTAAAAGCTGTCTCTGGGGAGGCAGATTAGATGGTGAGCGTGGAGAATGAACAGGAGGGCATTGTTTATCCCTCAAAGACTGATGATACAAATGGACACTGATCAAACCAAATGTAAAAAACAGATCTCTTTCACACAACCTGCAGCAACCAGCCCAGAAAACCAAACAACTCCTGTAGCAATTGGCTCCAGAATGGCCAGGACTTGATTAATAATTCTCCAACTTTTCTAATTTTTCCTGCTCTCAATTTAGGATCAAACCGGAGGAAGCTACATATGTCTCCCTAACCAATCACACAGGAAACCCCCTTCTTTTACCCTGCTTTCACTCCCTCTAGTAGGGTGCACCTGAAGCCTCCCCTCTGCCTCTTTGTCGAAGCCCCGTGGAAGTGGCTGACTCCTGGGCTGTAGCAGAGTCCAAAAAAATAGCTTCCGCTTATTTTCACTTGAGTGGCCTTGGTTTATCTTCACACCCCTGTCCAATTTTCTCTTATTAGCACTGATCTGATTAACTAGCTAAAATCTCTTTAAGTCTGTTGTCTGAAAACTAAGGTTTTAGCTCTGTCTCCCAGATTTGTGCTAAATGTAAATTGCCTTTATGCATTCTACTGCTGCTGATAATGTTGGGCAGCACAGGATAGAGAATAAAAAGCCCCTCATCCAGGCCCCTGGGGTGTCACTGCCCGCTTCACAGAGCTCTTAACGAGGCCACATGCTTTGGAGATTTATGAGGTCTTTGCCAACGATCATAAATAAACACTAGGTCCTCTGGCTTTCCCTTGACCTTGATCTAGGTAACTAATCAAGGAAGGAAAAAGGTCTCCTTGTTATCAGCTTCAAGGCTACAATGTATCAAGCAGTGACTATGCTGCAGGTTCAGTGGTGGGTGTGTCAGAGCATCTCATTCCATCCCTTCCCATTGTATGAGGTTGGCAGTATTAGTCTAATCATAGAGATACAGGAATCAAAGCTCAGGGAAGAAAAACAACAACAACAAACACAAAACAAAACAAAAAACAAAACAAAAAAACTTGCCCAAGGTCATATAACTGTAAAAGGTAGAGAGAAAATTTGAAGTCAATCCTATCTGACTTCAACCCATATCCTCTAGTGCTAAGAAAGGAACTTGTAACAACCAACAAAGAAACAAGGCCTACCTACAAACAGTGAATCTAGAGTTAGCCTCCTTGCAGAAGAAAAGTGCTTACAGCTAGAGGTCAAGTCCACATGGCAGGGAGGTACTTTTGAAGTACTCTACAGAATTCTGGCCATCCTATTTTAATTATTTAAAAAAATGTTTATTTGGGGCACCTGGGTGGCTCAGTCGGTTAAGCTTCCGACTTCAGCTCAGGTCATGATCTTACGGTTCGTGGGTTCAAGCCCCGTATCAGGCTTTGTGCTGACAGCTAGCTCAGAGCCTGGAGCCTGCTCTGTACCTCCCTTTCTCTCTGACCCTCCTCTGCTTGCGCTGTCTCTTTCTGTCTCTCAAAAAAAAATAAAAAAATAAAAAATAATTTTTTAAAATGTTTATTTTGAGAGGGTGAGTGGAGGGAAGGGCAGAGAGAGAGCGAGGGAGAGAATATGCCGTCAGCACAGAGCCTGATGCAGGGCTTGATCTCACAACTATGAGATCACAACCCCAGCCGAAACCAAAAGTCGGAGGCTTAACCAACTGAGCCACCCAGGTGCCCTGGCCATCATATTTTAAGAGGGACTTTAACCAAATGGGATTATATATAGATAAAAGTGGCCAGGATAAGGATAAAGACCTGAGACATTACATAAGCAGCCAGGATGGAGATCTCAGATTATCATGACATTCAGAACACATTTATTCAGGAAGTAGGAGCTGGAGGAACATGTGAGGGGAAATTCTGGAAATGAAGCTCCACTCAGTAAGGACGGAGTAAGCCCTATCTTAGCAAAGGCAGACAGGAGAGGGTAAATGATGTGCTTATTTCTTCACCTAATTGCACAAATTGAGACTATTTTATAAAAGACAATAAACTGGCTTTGGAAGAATGTCTCCCAAGGGAGACTAGGAAAGGATTTCCTACTTACGCCTCTTTTGAATAACGCTATCTGCCAAATTTGTCCTCTAAAAATTGTAGAAAATAAGTGTGACTTTGTTAATGAAGGTGCAGCCTGCTAATCTGTTTCCTCCATAAGAACCTGGGCGCCCCCCCCCCATTTACTTTAGAATGCATTTGAACCCAGACCTGACCTTTCTGAGCAGCCCAGATAATCTAAATCAACACAGCGGGAATTAATCCTTTGTTTGCCTTCATTGCGTGCTGCCCAAGTAATATTAATTACTCTCTGTTGCTTTTCTGATTGAGTTGCCTTTTGCTTTGGTTCATTTTTATTTTGCTTCTGACATCTAGTTACCGGCATGACCAGTGCGCCACGAGGGGCTAAGCATGTCTGTAGACACTTGTAAATTCTGGAAAAAAGGTAGGCGCAGCGCCAGCACTGAATGGGGACGACAAGATGTGCCATGGAACAGTGGCCTCCTCTGCCTGCTGGTGCATCCTTGAGTCATCAAACTCTGCCTCTGTCCTTTTAACGGAAAGAAAAGGGGACAGAAACCGGAACCAAAGGTGCATTAAGCCTTAGTGCTCTTTCTCATTGCTCATGTCAGGCCACAACCTCAAACTTTCCGAGACTTGCAGAGTGACCTGGCCTGGTGAGCAGAGGGAGTGTGACTCTGGTCAGTATCCCATCAAACAGTCACTGTCAGGAACCAGCAGCTACAGATGAAATCAGCAGTTTGGGGGCAGGAAGGAACCATCACTATTCATGTGCTCAAGATACTAGATGAAAAGCAACAGATATCAGCCAATCTCTTTTGTTTCTCCAAATGCCCACTGGACATGCAAACTGCCCCCTTATCCCGATGACCCCCATTTCTATGACAGTTTGGTATTTTTTCAGTGGGCCCAGCTCCAGGTGCTGGAAATATGCCCCATTGTTCCTTGTGGCTCATTCCTTCTGGCCCATCAGTCCTTATGATGGAAGCTTTGCCAGGTTTCTCCATTCTATTTCCTTCTAGCTCTCACAGTCCCTGGTGTACCAGTCAGCGTGCTCCAGAGGACAGGAGGTTTTGTATCTCTATCTCTATATGTATAGAGTAGATAGGTAGATATAGATCCAGACATAGACATAGATACATAGATATACAGAGAGATTTTAAGGAATTGGCTTGGCTTGTGATTGTCGGGGCTTGCAAGTCTCAAATCCACGGGGCAAGCTGGCAGGCCAGGAACTCAGGCAGGGTGTCTATGTTGCAGTCTTGGGACCAACTTTCTTCTGGAAACTTTAGTCTTTGCTCTTGGGAGCTGCAACTGGTTGGGTGATGCCCACCCTCAGTATGAAGAATAATCCACTTTACTCAAGTCTACTGATTTCAACGTTAATCACACCTCAAAAACACCTTCAGAACAACACCTAGACTGTTTGACAAAACGACTGGGCATAAAGTTGACATGATTTGTCTTCCCACCATCATTACCAAAGCCTATCACTTCTCTCTTGAATCTTGGCCACAGGCTCTCTGTTTCCCCCTCCTGTCACCCTTCCACCCACGCCCTTGGTCAAGGTCTATTCCATTCCTGCCAGGTTCTGGCCCCAGTCAGTGGCCCCTATAGCCTGCAGGACTCAATCCACACACACCCTGTGCAGGGCACTCTCTGGCCTTCCCGGGGTTATCTGTGTCATTCCTAGCCTTAGGTCCAAGGGCTCTGCAACTAGAACATTCTGGGCTGGCAAGAAATTGCTCACAGGTCTTCTAAGAAGAATCTCTTTCTTTCCTCAGCTCAACATCCAACATCTCACTGTGGCCTTTACTGCATAGTCTGTGGGGATTTCCCTCTTCTTAAGTCCCCAAAGTACTGGTCGTCAGTCCTACTCATTCAGCACCTGGGTTCATGGTGTCTGGCCGTGGAACTCAGAGGACCCTCACTTTCACCCCCAAGCTTGGGGTAACAGCTCTGCTCTCACCATCTTGAAGTTCTTGATAATTTTTTAACAAGAGGTCCCACATTTTCATCTCATACCAGGTCCCACAAGTCATGCTGTTCAGCCTGCTTGGCAACTATCCTGGGTGGTTGGATTCCCCTGAAGAATGCTTAAATATTTTGTTTCTCGAACTGGACTCTAAACTTTCTGCCAGTTTATGTCATTTTCCTTCAAACCCTCTGCCGTGATTAGCGCGGTTCTCTGAATAAAGGCGCAAGAGACACGGTGATTACTTTTACCACATGTAATCCCTGGTCTGCTCACTGTTCAGTTGTTCTGTTGCTAAGGAGACAGAAGCCCACCATTCCCAGATTTGGAATCACATATTTTTCATAAGGTAGCACGTGTAGTGAAAAGGGCTGAGAGTCCTAACATCCTAAAGCCTGATGGGAGGGAGGAGTGACTAGCTTCTACCCACGGCTGCCCTCCAGCCCTTCGCCTCGGTGTTCTCATCTGTAAGCCTGGGAGGACATTCAGTGTTATCCTTAAATTGCATCTCATGAAATTTATTTTTTAAAATTATTATCCGGGTTTAGAACAGCATTTGTGCAAATACAGAGGCTTCAAGGAATATGTGATCCATAAAATTAACTGTGGAAAGCAGCTCCTGGCCAAAAGGATTTAAGGAATGTACATCCTCTCCTACCCTCATAGAGATTCTCAGAGCACATTAGCATATTAATGGCTCTGAAGAGTCCCACAGTAAAGAAACCTATTTAAATGAAACTCATAGTTTCTCACTCTCTGGGAATATAGAGTCTCTTTCTCAGTGAACAGCATTTACTAAGACACTCCTTGGGAAACACTAGACTGATTACTCTCTGAGCTAATTTCCAGTTCCAAGATGAACGGCCTCGGTGATTCTGAAAGTCAGGCAGAGCCTGGGCTGGTGGGTCCCATCTCCCACCTGAGCCACGGGGTACGTGTGGGTGCCCTGAGCTGCTCTGTGCCCCCACCCCGGCGGGTCCCTGACAGCCTCCTCACCAGCAAGGTCACGAGGCTCGTGTGCCCCACGACAGCTGGCCCGTGTCAATGTACTCCTTTCCAGGTCTTCTCAGAACCAAGGTGGATTAAGGTTAAAATACAGATTAACAGAGTTTAAACAGGCCTATTTCTGTTTGCTCGGAATGCATTTTATAATTTTAGGGGCCCCTGAGTGGCTCATTCTGTAAGCAACTGACTCTTGACTTCACCTGAGGTCCGGATCTCTCAGTTCATGAGTTTGAGCCCCGTGACAGTGTGGAGCCTGCTTGGGATTCCGTCTCCCTCTCTCTCTGCCCTTCCCCCACTCACTCTCTAGCTCTCTCAAAATAAATAAAAATCAACTTTAAGAACAATAAAAAATAAAATACTATTTAAAAATCTCCCCTTTTCAGAGTTGCCAGATTCCAGTGACCAGTGAACCTATGGAAATCCCCTTTGAACTCCCAGCAAGTATTCCTTCAAGAGGGCCTGTTCCAAAATTATGAAAGCAACATTTTCTAAAAACGTGATTTTCATGTTTTTCTTTCAGCTTCTTGTACTTCAGCATCACACCTCTGGAGCCCTTTGGTTTATAGATTGCTGTGCCCTTTCTTTCTGCTTCACATACTGGTTAGTCTTTTGTTTGCCTTGTTCGTGCTGTAGTTTTTTGTGTCCTCCATGGGGTTGTTAGGTGCGCCCAAGACTCACAAACCCAGACTGCTTTGTGGAGAAGCCTGTGGTGCTGTTCTCTTTCCTCTTCCAGGATTCCCTTGTGGCCCTGGATTCCAGGGTAGTGCCCTGAACCACAAGGGAGAGGAATAGAGAAGCACACGGATTGACCCCCTAGTCTTTGAAATTCAACCCAGAGGCTAAGAGAGTCTGCAGAACTCCATACCTAGCAACGGCAGGTGTCCAACTGTGGTCCTCAGATCATTGTGGGTGTGCAATCAGAACGAAGGGAATGAGTAGAGCGTTTCTTGATGAACAGTATTGTTACCTTCTCTTAGAAGAGCGAGTGAGATGAAATCCTAGCTTAGCAACTCAGCAAGATCATGGAAGAGGATGAGTTTTCATAAATGCAACTGGTTTTTTATTTTTTAAAAATTAAAAAAATGTGTATTTATTTTTGAGAGAGAGCATGGACAGGGGAGGAGCAGAGAGAGAGGGGGATAGAAGATTCGAAATGGGTTCCACGCTGACAGGAGCGAGCCTGATGTGGGGCTTGAAATCACGAATCATGAAATCATGACCTGAGCTGAAGTAGGACACTCAACCGACTGAGCCATCCAGGTGCCCCATGCAATTTATTTTTTAAAAATTATTAGCAGGGAGGGGTGTCTGACTTTGGCTCAGGTCACGATCTCATGGTTCATGATTTAAGCCCCACGTTGGGCTCTGTGCTGATCGCTCAGGGCCTGGAGCCTGCTTTGGGTTCTGTGTCTCCCTCTCTCTCTGTCCCTCCCCTGCTTGTGCTCTGTCTTTCAAAAAGAAATAAATAAACTTTGAAAAAAATGTTATTAGCAGTGAATAAGAGGGAGGAGTCTGGCGAAACACTGCCTGGATACGAATTCTAGCTTTACTACCTCCTGAAAGGTGACCCTGGGTAAGTCACTTATTTGTGCTTCAGTTTCTCCCTTTGTAAAATAAAGCCATGATAGTATTATCTTCAGTAAAGGCTGGTAGTGAAAATTAAGTAAGTTCCTACTCTTTCAATGCTTAAAGAAGGTCTAGTACAGGGGCGCCTGGGTGGTTTAGTTGGTTAAGTGTCTGGCTTCGGCGCAGGTCATGATCTTACACATTCGTGGGTTCGAGCTCTGCATCGGGCTCTGTGCTGACAGCTCAGAGACTAGAGCCTATTTTGGATTCTGTGTCTCCCTCTCTCTCTGACCCTCCCCTGCTCGTGCTATCTCTCTCTGTCTCTCAAAAATATAATAAAAAACATTTAAAAAAATTTTTTAATTAAAAAAAAGAAGGTCTAGTACAGAGAAAGCCCTCCATTCAGTGAAGATTTTATTATTAGTATTGTTATTTCTCCTACTTACCATACATTGAAGGTAATAATTGGTAACAATAATCTGATTGCAGTAGAAAACTTCACAAAATATAAAGCTGATGAAGGAGGTTGAATGTGACACTTGGAATATGTGTTCTAATTCTTCAGGTAATTGTTAGTCTCACAACTTTGCTCAAAGGAAAATCTGCTCTATTGTATGGGTCCTGCTGAGCAGCGTGCTATGCCCACTGAGGTGCACCGAGAAAAATCCCACGCAGGCAAGCTCAGCTCAAAGGGAACCTAACTTAGGTAGATGATTAAGGGTAATAATGGGGTTCCCAATACTGAACACTATGGGGAGGGGTGAGCAAGGTAGGAGATAGCGCTTGTGTGTAAGGGTGCGGAGGCAGGGGACAGGAGGTGGGAGAGGAAAGAGAACGCTCTGAGTAGCTGACACACATGCAGGGGGCTGATGGGATGCTAACTGCTTTCCAGAAGTGTTTTAAACCCCGCCCCCTCCCCAGCCACATGGAGAGTCTCTTCCAAGAGGAAAAAGAGAAAGATTGTTACAGGAGGAATGAGATTTATGTTGGCCTTTAAGAGTTTGGTTTAGGGGAGCCTGGTGGCTCAGTCGGTTAAGCCTCTGACTTCAGCTCAGGTCGTGATCTCATGGTTCGTGGGTTCGAGCCCCAGGGCTCTGTGCTGACAGCTCAGAGCCTGGAGCCTGCTTCGAATTCTGTGTCTCCCTCTCTCTCTGTTCCTCCCCCGTTCATACTCTGTCTCTTAAAAATAAATAAAAGTTAAAAAAATGAAAAACAGAGTTTGGTTTAGCAGAAAATGGCAATTTTGCATTGATTCCCACCTGGGTCCCCAAATTGGTAGGAATGAAATGAAAGATCAGAACTCTACCAACTTGACCATCCATCTAAAGAACGAAAGAACCATCTCCAAATGCCTGATGCCTATACAGGTTAGAGTGTGTCTTACCATTTTATAGGAGAAAAGAGCCACAAAATAGCACCTGTTCTGTTTTTATTTTTCAATATTATTTTCATTTGGAAGATGGTGATGATATCCACCCTTAAGTTGCTATGACAACTGAGGAAGCAGGTCTGAAGCTATTAGCACAGTACCTAGGACATACATAGGAGCCTTTTGGAAAAAATAATGAACATTTCTTCCACTCACCTCCTCCCAATTCCCTGACCTCAGTGGAGTTTAACCTGTTATTAAACTTACGACCAATAGAAGAATGCAGATTTCCACAGAAACAGTCCATGTGCCCTGCAATCACTGACAGCTTAAACATTTGCCATCAATGTATACATTTCATTCTGGCCTCTTCTCCAGCCTACCCAAGGGTGCTCTCCAAGGACTGTTTCCATGGACAGCTGGCGAGTTTGACCCTTCACGTGCCCTTTCTTCATGGGGATGTTTGGAATAGTTAGAAAGGAGGCAGCAGGCCCAAAATGGAGTCACTTATGTTAAATACCATGTCAGCAAACCAAGACTTAATATCTAATCTAACTGCAGTTTCAACCACTCCGGAATGCAACATTTAACCAGTCAATATGGAATTACCTGGTCCACATTAGTGAAATAGTCCACCAGTGAGATCTCTCCTATTTCCCATAGGAAGGGGACCTGGCCTGAAACAATTCATTCTTTGCTAATAATTACCTTTTTTCCTTTTCCTCTCTACCTTTAAAACCCTTTCCTTTTCTAAAGCCCGCAGAGCTCCTGTCTATTGCTAGGTGGATGCTGACTAATTCATGAACTGTTGAATAAAGCTGATTTGATCCTTGAATTTACTCAGTTGAATTTTTGTTATTTAACAGAGGGCTGAGGACTTTTTCATGGGCTTCCTCTCTGTGAATTGATGATGGATCAAAAAATAAGTTTATTTTTAACTCATTATTTCATTTACTCCATACTTAAGATGCATCAGGACATCATGTAGGTTTTTAAAAGTAAACTCTGTTGGTATATCTGAGCTGGGCTCTTTGAAGGAGAGAAATCTGAGGAGGCCACGCTGTTTATTCTCCCTCATTACCTGGCTCATGAGATGAGAACAAACCAGCCATGGGATGGGATGGGGTCTGAGGGACACATCTGGAGGCCCAGCTCACACAATGGCATAAAGGAAAGGTTGGAATTCTCCAGTTCCTACTGAGAAGGACTTTTTAAGTGAATGACAAAGAGTTGATTGTTCTTTAGGGAAGGCACTTGACTCCTTGTGAAACAGAGCTGGGTCCTGGCATTGTCCTATGTTGTCCTCTGACTCAAGGTCAGGTCTGGTCTTCTCTGTAGGTGAAAGGAAACTAGCTACCACTTCACAACGTGTAAGCAAGCAGAGATCCTGAGATGGTTTCTAGTCTTCATTGGACTAACAGGAAATAACGTTCTGCCCATCCTTCATCTGCATTTACTATGTTTTGTGGGGAAAATTTCCCATTTCACAGTAAGGATCATTTTCCAAATGAGGACACAGCCAGGAATAAACATTTAAAAGATCAGCCTACTTTCCTACAAAACACACAGCAAAAATCAGAGACCAAGGCGTAAGCCGCGAGCAGGGAAACCAACTCTTGACTATTTTGTGTCCATCTGACTAAGCAAAGAAGTAAAAGGAAACAAAGATAACTTGCTCAAAAATTTGGAGAAAAATGTCATTAAACCTTAATAATTTCACACCCCACTCAACTGGAACTCACAGAACTTTAAACCTTTTCAACTAAGGTCGCTTCATGACAAAGGAAATACACTTTGGTGGTGGGGAAGCGCATTAAAAAAAAGGAAAAATGACTCTTAATTTAAAGACCACCTAGAAGCAGAATTTACAAGTACTCAATATTGTGAGAGAACCAAGTTTCCCTATTTATTATAGGACACCAAGCTGAAAATTTCTGGGCAAAAGATGCTTACTGATTAACAAAAGATGAACTCCGATATTTCAATAAATTAAACTATTTTTATATAAATCCTCTGAATTCATGAGGCTTTAATATTGCTCTCACCTTATTTCTGGTTTCTGAGGTAAGCCAAAGTTGCTATAATCCATATTTTTTATATTGGCATTTGAAGGGCTATCAGACATGAGATATGGTAAATCACAATTTATATTTTTCATATCAGAATGAATACTGAAAGGATTGGCTTGAAAGGTTTAATACTGAAATTCAAATCTGGGCTCAGGTCTACTTACCTTTAAAATGGAGACAATAATACTGTTTCCATCATAGGATCACTGTGAGGTTTAAAGTAAATAATCCATTTAAATGGCTTACAACAGCACCTGGCATGCAATGTACCTAGTTATTACTGTCTGGATTATTCACGGACACTAGTATTTTGCTCAGAATCATTCTTATATCAGTAGATAGCACCTTCAAATTTCCTGAGCAAATATAAAATAAACAACATTTGGTCAATCTTGGATGGTGTCTGCATCCCAAAACTGATGAGGAAATTTTCTTCCAGTGTTCACTTCCCGCTGAGGGGAAACAGTCTTATTGGAAAAAAACAGTGGATTGGGGCACCTGGGTGGCTTGGTCAGTTAAGCATCCGATCTCAGCTCAGGTCACGAGCTCACAGTTCATGAGTTTGAGCCCCAGGTTGGGCTCTGTACTGACAGCCTGGAGCCTGCATTGGATTCTGTGTTTCCCTCTCTCTCGGACCCTCCCCTGCTCACATTCTGTGTGTATCTTTCTCTCAAAAAAAAAAAAATAAAATAAAAAATAAAAAATAAAATAAAAAATAAAAAAAAGAGAAAGAAACAACAGTAATTTGACCCTCAAGACTGGATTCCTCTATCCTTTAAATATAAAAGTAGACAAAACAACCTTAGATAGGTTGTACTTTGGCTCTCTACTGTCTGTTCCCTGGAGTGGGAAGTAAGTGGACTTTTAGTATTTAGTTTGCTCTCTATATATCTCTTTTACCGCTGCGACTCTTACCTGCTTCAACTGTTAGGAGAGGAAGAATAGAGTTTGAGTGAATGGAAGGCGTGGCATTTTAAGAAGGACAAGAGGACAACAGGAAATTGGAGGGGCAAACAATTCAATCCTTGAAACAGTAGAAAGGTCAAGTGACCCTCTCTTAGATTTACACTACGTGGTGACGTTTTTCTTTACAAGCTATGGCCCTGGGTCTATCTGCACATCCCTGCTTTCTTTCCCATAAGAAATGTGGTACAATTCACTTGGTAATTTCCGTGATCTGAATATTAAAAAAGCTCAGCTCAAAGCACGTATGAGCTGCCTAGCACACACGGCTGACCAGCCCGTCTTCCTATGCACCCAAGGATGGAGAACTTCCTGCCATGAGTTGACCAGTGGGAAGAAAGTGATTTGCAATCTTCTGCGATCGCCCTGGCACAAATGAATACCTGAACATGACAGATTTCTCAAGTGCATCTTTAAGATATTTGAAGCAAATTATTCACAAAGAGGAAGACAACATCCTTATATTAATATTCATTAAAGGGGCAGCACAAAGGATTACTCTTCTCAAACATACTGCCCTCTTCGGAAGTTATGGTTTCCTCCATCCCACAGATTCTGTGATCCCATGCCGAACATTCAGGTTCGGGTACCATAAATTACACGCCATCCTCCTCTCCAGAATCCGGAGCTAGCATGTGAATTACGAAAGCAGAGGCGCAACGGCAGCATTTGGGGCAGATGATGCTTTCAAGGAAAAGTTTCTCATTTTACATTAAAACAGAGGTGAGCCTGTTACAACACAGTAAAAATAATAGATGCTGTAGGATTTATTTCCCGGAGCCACAGTACAGGCGCCCGAGGGCTCTGCGGAGCTGGCGCCTGAGGCTGAGGGAACCCGGAGTGTGTGTAACGCAATGGCTTACCTGGCCCAGAGACTGCCAGTCCAAGCCCGCGCTGCCGATGTAAACGTGCTGCTTGTCCACGATCCAGAAGGAAGACTGTAGCCGGCCCTTGTTGTAGGCGGTCATGTTCATGTAGGTCACCTCGGCTCCTGGGGAGGTCAAGGAGATCCTGGTCAGCCTTGAACGTGCAACCAGACATCTACCAGCAACGATACTCATGGTTTGCACTGACCACAAATGGCATTTGTGGAGGCCAAATATTTATATTTATGTGGTGCACAGAAGACCTTCGGGAATTCCTTTGTTCTTAAAAGAATTCAGAAGGAAAATAAGAAGAATGAAGCCTACACCCGGGCATAGGAGGCTCCAGTATCTACTAGATACAAGAACCGTGTCTTCTCCACGCAGATGTGGTTCAAATCCCAGCTCCATCATCTACCACCCAAATGCTGAGATACATGCACCAAACTCTTTTTCTATTAGAGTAATTTTCATGTAGATTTCCAATCAATAAAAGGGCCGTTCTGTTTGGTATTACAGCTTTCTCTCCTTAGCAAGAAATTGCCTTTCTTCTCCTTTCTATATGTTATTTTCACCCCTGGCCTTCCAATTGCTTTTACTTCTTCATTTTCTCTCTTCATGACTCAATCTAGATTTGGCTTCCTACTGGCCTTTCTTAATCGATGGTTAATTTAAGCAATGATTATGCAAGCCTTACAAAAATGCAACAGTGAATGGTAAACTAGGTCACTCTGAGTACTGTTTAAACCCAGAAACACATTTTAAGAGCTAAATTTCGTTCTTTTGTAATGTTTTATTTATTTTTCAGAGAGAGAGAGACTGGGGGAGAGGCAGAGAGGGAGGGGGACAAAGTGTCTGAAGCAGGCTCCAGGTTCCACACTGAGAGCAAGAGCCTGATGTGGGGCTTGAACTCACAATACATGAGATCATGACCTGAGCCAAGGTTGGATGCTCAATCAGTGAGCCATCAGAATGCCCTTCAATTTCTGTAATTGTTTAATTTTTTTAAGTTTATTTATTTATTTATGAGAGAGAGAGAGAGAGACGGAGAAAGAGAGAGACAGAGACAGAGACAGAGAGAGCGAGCAGGCCTGGGGCAGAGAGGGAGGGAGAGATAGAATCCCATGCAGGTTCCACACTGTCAGCATGCAGTCCCATGTGGGTCTCAAACTCGCACACTGTGAGATTACGACCTGAGCCAAAACCAAGAGTTGGACGCTCAACTGACTGAGCCACCCACAATTCCCTTCAGTAACTGTCCTAAGCATGATGTGCCATGTTTGCCATGCTGTTCCATTTTTCTGCCTTAGGACTATCCATTTACAACTTCTCAAGATGAACGTAGAGCTTATTGAATGCCAGTAAGTCTATTTACTGGTTTCTATTTGAGCAGAGTTGACATGAGTTTCAGGTGTACAACACAGTGACTCAACAAGTCTCTACATCACACTGTGCTCCCACAAGTGTAGCTAGCGGCTGTCACTGTGCAATGCTGTTAACACACCACTGACTAGCCCCTACACTGTGCTTTTCATTCCTGGGACTTTTTAATTCCCTAACTGGAAGCCTGAATACAATTACATTTAAATAAATTCATCTAAATTTCCACATCTTGAAAAGAACAGACCCATATGCATATATGCCATGAAGTAGGCTATTTTGTTTTCAGACATTCAATATTAGTGAAGAGGACGAATTCTTGGTGGCCTCCTTGTTGGCGTCTATTGGCAGAGGAGGGTGTGACACGTGCGCCTACGGATAAACTCCGGCAGATCAGAAAGGAGTAGTGGGTGACGTGTGAGCTTCATCTGTAACTCATGGGAAAAGGGAAAGCGTGCCTGTGGGCCCCGAGGCAGGATGCCAGGAGAGGCTCCGGGGCTGGAGCGGGACCAGGAGGAAGCTCACGTGCAGGCAGACTTCCTGTCTCCAGCCACCCTGGAATAGTCCCATCCAAGGAATGGGTACAGGCCCCAGAGGACGAACAATTGGGTAGAGCAGGCTCTCAATGTCCAGAGCGGGTAGTCACCATGGCAATTCTGGAGAGACCCATATCCACATGGACAGTGTGGGGTCCCTGTACCCCCTGAGTCACAGCTGCCAGTGCTTCCAGATGGATGAAGAGCAGCATGTGTCTTTGGGGACAGGCCCTTTTCCTAAGACGGCTGTGACACAGTGAGTGGATTCAAACAATAGAAACCCATTGTCTCTTGGTTCTGGAGGCTGCAAGTCCAGAATCGAGGGGCTGGCAGGGGAGCCCACAGGGGACAGTCCCTCCTCGTCTCTTTCCACCTCTGGGCCATCTCTGATAAGCCATTGCAGGCCCTCTGTTGTCACGTGGAGTCTCGCCCTGTGTGTCTCTCGTTTTCTCCTGGGCTCTTAAGGACACGAGTCCTGTTCACCTCACTCTACATGACCTCATCTGAACTAATCATGTTAAACCAAAAACGCTGTTTCCAAGTAAGGTCACATTCTGAGGGACCAGGCATTACGTCTTCAACACATTGTTTTTAGGGAGAACACAAGTCACTTGGCAACATAGACCCAGGCCACTTTCCCTGGCCATGCCCTTCAACAGCACGAGACGGAGCAGCACTGAAGGAAGCGTCCTCTCATGTGTGGAAGGGAGAGGATGAAGGCGGTCTTGGTGTTTGCCTCAAATCCTGCATTCATACTCTGACCGGAAACAACCGTGACCCTCTGTGACCCTGGCTGGCTCTCACCTCCTGGCCTGGAGCACCACGCCTGAAATCGGACCCACGACTGATGGCTACTTTGCACTGGATCGCTTATTTGTTCTTAGATCCCTCTCTGTTCTCATTCAAGTCTGCCGGAGACCCAGCCCCTGGTTCACTAGAGGGAACACTGGCCTATGGGAGGGGCCACTGGGACCATCCCTTTTGACCTCTTGATGCCACATGGCACAGCCACTGCCCTCAAAGTACTCCATTACTTTATTTGGTACTTTAGCCCAAAGAGTGTGATTTCAGGGCCATGGGGCTTCTGTGATACTCCAGTCAGAACCTCCACAGTTACTTATTGAGGCCTGTAATTATTCTATAAAGGAACAGAAACCTCCCGTCATATATACCAGATCAGAAACTTCACTGATATATACCACTTATTTTTCACTTATATATCTGATATATACAGATAAACCCCAAAAACCTGGCATATACCAGATACTGTGTTACATGACCGTAGGAACACAAGACCTGAAGTGGCTGAGCCAAGTATTACAAAGTGTAATATTTAAAATAGTTGGGATTGTTCACACGGCAAGGGGGTACCATGTATCTGAAAGGTCAGGAGGGGAGCCCCCAGGCTGTATCAGGGAACTCCAAGTGAAGGCCAAGGGCATGAATGGCTTCCCAGGTCTGCCAGGGGCCAGGGCCACGTGTGCAAAGGCCCCGGAACCGTGTGCAGACATCAAGCAACAAGCAGTAACAGCTGTCCACTTGGCCCTGCGTGTGCCCAGCACCAACACAGCTGGGTGAGAGCAACCGCACAGGGCTGCTGTGTTTTCCCCACTGCAGAGTACAACAAATGACCTGGTGTGGTGTCCTAAATCAGCAGAAAATATTCGATGATGCGGCTGGAAGAATATTTGCCTGCATATAGTTTGTGGAATATCACTTTCCCACTAGGAATGATCTGTCTGGGGCACTTGGGGCGCTCAGGCAGTTAAGCGTCTGCCTTCGGCTCAGGCCATGATCTCACAGTTCATGGGTTCGAGCCCCCTGTCAGGCTCTGTGCTAACAGCTCAGAGCCTGGAGCCTGCTTCCAATTCTGTGTCTCCCACTTTTTATAACTTTAAAACAAGTTATAAAAAGAAATACCTGTTTTTCTATCAATCCATCCTCCATCTATCTCTGAATACTAATGCTTTTATTTTATACCTATCAGACAGTCATATCCAACACGTCCCTGTTTATTAGACATATTTTCAATGCTTAGGTTAAAATAATTTATTTTATATGCACTTAGAAAATATTTTTGTTGATTGGTTATGGAGATTACCCTCATCCTACTGTCTTTTCATATGCATCAGAAAGGTATGGTTAAAATCCAATGTTTTCTGACTATAAAACATTTAATCACAACCGTCTTTAATGCACCAGATAATTATATGTGTATTTTTAATATTTGACTAAAATAGTCAGTTCTGGTCTGAAAGCCATGTAATTTTTAGCAACTGCCAGTTGTCCAAACTGCATGATTAAGTGTTTCAAATTTTGAAGATTTAAAATAAACATCCTGTCAAAACATTCGTCATAACTACACAATAGAAATATGCTAGTGCCCCGTGGTTAAGAAGTGAAAAATAAAGTTCCACATTTTTCATGAATCATCGGGATGAAGATCACACCAAGTTTATTTCAAGAAAGTCACCTGTTGCAAGAAGATTATCAGCACCTTTAGTAAATCTTATAACATTTATACATTCAAGAGAATATATGTAACGTGTAGGTAAATTAGGAAGCACCATCTACCAATGGACACCTGTGAACTTTCCACTTTGCTAAAAACTAGAACCTTACCATTCTGATTAAAGTCAGTACTTCTGGAACGCCAGGGTGGCTCAGTGGGTTAAGCGTTTGACTCTTGATTTCAGCTTAAGTCATGATCCCATGGTTTATGAGTTCAAGCCCTACACTGGGCTCCAACCTGACAATGAGAAGCCTGCTTAGGATTCTCTCTCTCTCTCTCTCTCTCTCTCTCTCTCTCTCTGCCCCTTCCATGCACTCTCTCAGAAATAAATAAATTAATAATAAAAAAAAAAAGACAGAACTTCCCAATCAATGGTGATTCTGTTCCCCTACCCTCAGAAACACGTAGCAACATCTTGGCTGTCAGAACTGGCAAGAAATGGCTATTAGCATCCAGCGTATAGTGTTCAGGGATGCTGAACATCTTGGAATACACAGGAAAAATTTGCAAACATCAACAGTCCCAAGGGTGACAAATCCAGCATTAACATTTATGTGTTTATGCTTGATCTGACATTCCTGCCACTTTCCTCTGAATCAACAACTATCCTGAATTTAGTATTTACCACTGTCTGGTCCTTAAATAGTTCATTATATGTGTATGTATCCTTAATAGCATTATAAAAAATGAGTTTATCATCAGCTTGTAACAGACTATTAATGAGCTGAGAGTATATATCAAAAGGAAATGCATTAGTATCAAAATTATAGATTTCTGGAAAGGTTTTCAGATGCTTCCTGAAAGCAAATTTTGCAGGAGAATTTTGTTTTATTGATCGAGTACTTCTTCTGAATATATTAATTTGTGTGAGCAAGGAAAGGTCAGAGCTAGCCCATTTGGGGGGACTTTAATAAAACCAGCACAGGTAAATCAGCAACATTTTGAAATCCACTGGGCTTACAGGCTAAAGGGAAGACCAAAAGGTAAAAATTAGCTATCATGACATATCTCTGCTTTCAAATCATTCAGTGAGTGATATTCAGAAACATTTTAAGGTACTCAATTGTAGAAAAAGTGAGTCTTCAATGCATGTTTCAGTTTTAGTTTTAACATCTCTATTCAAATATTGTCAAAACCATGTTGTGGAATTTTTCCTAGTTGCCTTGATACTTTGCTCTTTAGCCCACAGGTTTGGAACTCACAGTGGAGTTTCTAGGTGTTGTGTTTTTCTTTCGCATTATTTTTCATACAGTCAGAATATTCTGCTTCCAAGGAATTCAAATCTAAGGAATTGCTTTACAGTCCAACAGGCAGGTTTTTTATAGGAATGGTTGATTTTAGGAATCATTAGGCTTAAAATAAAAATTATGCTTAAAAATAAAACTTGCTTAAATTACAGTTCCTCAATTATGTATTGAAAAATAGAAAAATTCCACACTCAAAACAGAAAAGCAAAGACCTGATCTACAGTGATCATCAGTTATCCTAAACCATGATGAAGTCTGAAGGTTGATGTCCAGAGCAAATGCTTCTGGCTTCCTCTCTCTTACCCTTCCGTGCTGAGGTCACACGACTATTTACATGGACACCAACATGGAAAGCCGGGAATGAGGGCACCTCCTGGGGCTTCTGTTTTGGGACCAGTGCTCACTAAAAGAAGAGACCCATCTGAGTCCAGTGGTGGTGTGATGCCAGCAAGGATGGGCGCCCAGTAGCTTTGGAAGGGGTTTGCTTCATCTGGGCAAAGCCCAAATCATCCTGTCTACCTTCCCTTACTGTTCCAGTAGCGACAGAAGACTCCAGAGTCCCATCTGTCAGGCTTCTGGGTAACCAGCCTGTGGATGTTGAACATGGCACTTCATCTAACACAAACTGATAGCTTAGAGGAGGCATGTCAAGAAGAAAAAGCATATGGCTGCCATTGAGGCCGATCATATGGAAGAAACGAGAATTCTTAAGGACATTTGAGAAGATATTTAAAAGAATAATCTAAGAACAAAAAAATGATCTTCGAAATTAAAAAGATCCCAAATGTGAAATTCATGAAGGCAATGTAATATAGGATTGGCAAAGCTGGAAACCGAAATAGTGATCTAAAAGTCCAAATACAATAATTTATAACACAGAATGAATCTAAAGAAACTGAAGTTGATGCATGAAGGATATGTCACGGGAGGTGACATCTCAAAATCTCAAAGGGAGAAAAAAAGGATGTCTCTGAAAGTAGAAAAATGCATAATAAATGTGAGCAAAAAAGTATAAAGTTAGAGGATTTACCTAAAATATTCAAAATCCAATTATGAGAGTTCCAGAGAGAACCAAAATCAGACAGAAAGAAATTACAAAATAGGTTACGAAGCAAAATTTCCAAGAACTGAATGGCATACATTTCTTACTTTATTTTATTTATTTTTAAAGGACATAAATTTCTAAATGATGAAAGTCTATCAGTCTGTGGGCAAACCATAAAAAAGTCTCAAAGACACATCAAAAATTTTCAGAACATTAGAAATAAACAGGATCCTAAAAGCTTTCAGAGAAAGCGAACTTATAAAAATGATAACTTGCGAAGATAAGTAAATATGTATTATACCAGACATTTTAACAGTAACAGTGAAGGCTAGGAAATAGTTTGAGGGGAAATCAATTTGTATACTTAACAATGACTGGAGAATGATGGCCGGCACCATCATGAGGCAAAGAAAAAAAAAAAAGGAAAGGAAATGTAGAAGACGATGGGGGAGATCCATAAAGGGTATCTTCAAGAAATAGTAGATAAAATGGACAGAGTATCTGATATGTCAGACTGTGGTAAGGTGTATGTTAGTGTTTTAAGATTACTTAATATGAGGTACACAGAATCATGAACGAAAATGAAAAAACCGAATGGCTGCACAAGAGGAAATGTGATCGCTGTCCATAGCTCGGTTGTTAGTAATGTTTCAGTATAAACAGTAAATACTGATTTAACAGCAACAACAGCACTGATGACAAAAGATGACAGACCTTTACTGGTCAGCAGACAGGAAGTACCTGCTTGTGGGGGGGAGGGCCCAGGAGAGAGGGTAAGGAGTTACAGGAGACAGGTAACGTATTCCATATTCCACAAGAGCAATTCAACAGGTTGTATTAGAAACAAAAACTCAAGAAATAGCAATATGAATAGTTTATACAAAAAAACAAAATACATATAAAAGTAAGAAAGATAGTTACTTCTGGGAAGAAGAATTAGACGTAGGTTGACATAGCTCAGGGTGAGCCTTTCTTTATCACATATGTTGGGGTTGTTTTTTATTTTATATTTTCCTGTATTACTTTTCTCAGTAATAAATTAAAAGGAATATAGAGATGGGGGAAGAGTACGTCAATATAATACGAACTATTTACCGAATGCCAAACAAATTCTATGTCACTGGTGAAATTATAAGGCTATTTACATTATAATTAAAAATAGACAGTAATTATTCACTATTACATAATGATTCAAAAGTATATTAAAAATGAAAAAAGCTGTAATGAAACAGAAGAGATAAAATTCTCTCTTTTGCTGGTGGTTTGAATGTTATGTATGAAAAACCCAACAGAGTATGACAAATTAAATTTGAATTAAAAAAGATAAGGTGTCTAGATAAAAGATAAATAAAAATGAGTACTTTTCTCTGCACTATCAATAATCAGAAACTGGAATTTTAAAAACCCATCTACATCATCAAAAAGTATAAATACAATAAAAATTATAAAATCTTACGAAGAATTTACAAATATTGACACAGAAAAGTATTCCAAGGAGAGAGAGAGAGAGAGAGAGAGAGAGAGTGTGTGTGTGTGTGTGTGTGTGTGTGAATATTTGGAAGACTTTTCACCCTATTGTTAAAGAGACTGATTTTTGGAGTGAAAATTGGGATATTATTATTTTTGTGTTTATACTTCTCTGATTTTCTGATTTTTACGAAGTGAATATGTTATTTTTATACTCACAAATATAAAAATACCTTTCTAAATTACTGGGACAATGATACATAGCATCCTCTCTGTAGCCTCATATGCGTGCCATCAACGGTTCATAGATGCTTCGGCTCCAGTGTCTGCCCTCTGGGGGTGCCCTGCCTCTTCCTGCCACTCTGCAGCCCACACTCCATCCAGCCCCACGAACTGGATTGAGCCCCAACATGAACATTCGGGTTAATACAGATATTTTTGAATTGTTGCCAGGGTATCATTATGTTTTCCCACCCAAAATACAAATTCTCCAGAAAATGATCAATTTTAAAAATATTGTGTATAAACATATACATATATATATGTATATATACATATATATATATAATTTGAGATGGTATGTATTTGGAGAGGAAAATATGAATCAAGAACATAAAATACATATTGTTATTATGTGTTCTTTCCATATCTATGTGTATATAAAGGAGAAAGTCCTCGAGCTCTTAATATTTTTTAAGAGCTTGTTCAAGCTAGTTCAAGAAAATATATGTCCTCAGCTCAGTCACTAAATGAGAAAGATTGGTAATCCTAGGTAACATGATTAGCAACAATGCTTCCTTGTGTTTGTATAGTACTTTACACATTAGCGCAAAGAATGATAGAATTACAGGGGCACCTGGGTGGCTCAGTTGGTTAGGTGACCGACTTCAGCTCAGGTCATGATCCTGGAGTCTGTGAGTTTGAGGCCCGCACCGGACTCTGTGGAGCCTCGAGCCTGCTTTAGATTCTGTGTCTTCCCCTCTTTCTGTCCCTCCCCAGCTTATACTCTGTCTCTATCTCTCAAATGTAAATAACATTAAAAAAAAAAAGAATGTCAGGGTTACAGAGATTTAGGTCGTTCTCTGGTATGATACCATGAGGATCATGAGAGATGGAGTCTCAGGAAAGTGAATGATTGGCCTGAATGTGCACAGCTGGGAAGCAAGCTGAGCCTCAAGGTTTTTTACTTCAAATTCAGGGCCCTCCTTGGCCTCCAGCCCAGAACAACACAACAGCCTGAGTTATTCTGACACTCTAGAGGTGTTACTCTTGCAAATGGCGATGCTTGACATGAGTTAGTCAGAAAGAAGTCTGACTTCTAATGAGGTCCCTACTCAGGTTTCTTCCTAAAGAAAAACTAGGAGAAAAGAAAATGAAAATGGAAAGTGGGAATTGCTTGATTTTGTTTCTTTAATTCTAGAAAGTAGCACAGTGCTGGGCATGGTTTAGGGGTTCAATAAACATGTAAAAATGACTGAAGAAATATATGAATGAATGTGTTTGTGAGCACCTGTCACATTAAAGACCCCCCCCCGCCCCGCCCTCGATTACTGATGGAAGGGAATCCACTGGGATTTTCAGTGCAAATTCTGAGCAAACATACTAGGGTAGTAAAGAACCTGGCAATGTGAAGGAAATATGCTAGAAGCACATTTTTTATAAGTGGGAAACTTTTTAAATTTTAAATAAATGTTTATTTTTTTTTGAGAGAGAGAGAAATAGTGCAAGTGGGGGAGGGGCAGACAGAGAGGGAGACACAGAATCAGAAGCAGACTCCAGGGTCTGAGCTGTCAGCACAGAGCCTGACCGGGGCTTGGACTTGCAAACTGAGTGATCATGGCCTGAGCTGGTCAGATGGAACCATCCAGGTGCCCCTATAGGAAACTTTCATAGTTATACGGAACTCTGGTCCCATTCAAAGTCAAATTCAAAATGAAGGAAAACTGAGACAGTTTAACAGGACTTACTAACATGACTTAAAACTCCCCACACTTCAGTTGTTTCTTCCTTAGAGAACCAAGGGTTTCAACATTTATTTTTCATCTTCTAGAAAAAAAATTACAATGTTGTCTTCCATTCTCTATTTTCAAGTTTTAGTACACTATGTCTTAGTGTTGGCCTGCTTTTGTTGATTTTGATGGGATTCTCTGTGCCTCCTGAAAATGGATGTCTGTTTCCTTTCCCAGATCAGGGACATTTTCAGCCATAATTTGCTCAAATAAGCCTTCTGTCCCCTTTCCCCCTCTCTTCTTATGGACTCCTATGATGTTAATGCTATTACATTTTATGGAGTAGCTGAGTTCCCTAAGTCTACATTCGTGATCCAATATTTTTTTTCCCTCTTCTTTCAGCTTATTTCCCATAATTTTATCTCCTATATTACTTATTCATTCCTCTGATTCTTCCATCCTTGTGGTCATTACATCTAATCAGTTTTACATCTCAGTTATAGCATTTTAAAATTTCAGACTAACTAGTTTTTAGGTCTTTTATCTCTGCAACGATGGACTCCCTGATGTCTTTTATGCTTTTCTCAAGCCCAGCTGTATCCTTATGATTTTGTTTTCAATTCCGACTCAGGCACATACCCATATCTGTTTCAATTAGATCCCTGCCCATGCCTTTTTGTTCTTTATTTGGGGATGAATTCCTCCAGTCTGGCATTTTGTCTAGGTCTCTGACTTCTGTGTGCTCTGAAAGCCTGTTATGTTTCTAGCTCCTGAGAGTAATGGCTATTTTAAGAAGAGGGCACTTCAGGAAGTGTTCCTGGTGTATGCAGTGTGCATTCTGCTGCTGTGTTTTGGCTGCTTTTCCCCCTCAGGTCAGTCCTCTGCAGGGTTTCATCTTGCCTGCAGTGGGGTGTGTTTGGACCTTTTCAGTGTGTGGTGAGTTTAAACTAGGTGTGTTTTGGTCTGCTTGTTAAGAGCCTAGGTCCAATTTCCACTGGAATTGAAGCTTTGCATCACTCTCTGGTCTGTGCTGGTCCTACTGCTCTGGTTCTCAGGCACACTTGCCCTATGAATAAGCACTTGCAGAGTGCAGGGAGACAGGGCTTGGTGTAGGTGGCTCAAGCTTCCACTGTGGGCACTGTGCTGCTCACTAAAGTCTTCTGTGCTGATGGGGGTGGGGGCGGGAATAGTATCAACTGGCTCTCTCTCCCCTGGAGAAGGAAGTCCCTCCCACAGATGTTCAGGAAGCCCTTAGAGCAGAGTAAACAATCTCACCTCGTGTGTCCCAGGCTTTCCTCAGATCGCTGCCTTCACCCTGTGTCTGAGCCTCCTGCCCACCCGAGCGGGGAGTTCTCCTCTTTTGTTTTTCTTTTTTTAATCCCAGATATGCCAGCTAGTTTCAAAACTTCAAATTTCAGGGAACTGGCATGGCACAGAGCCGTTCTGACCCACCAGGGAAGGGTCTAACTATGCTGTGGCTGGTGCCAGTTTGTCACACAAAGGGTAGTCACAAGAACATGCAAGGGCTTGGAGTTGATGGTAGAGCACAGCGTAAAGCCGGCATCCAGGTTAGCTGTCTTTAGACGGTGTCTCTGCCCCTATGCTCAATGGTGCCCACCAGCCAGCTCTTTTGTCACCTGAGAGGCAGTGCCGCCTCTCCCAAATGCCCTGGGAACTCTATCTCCCTGTGCAACCCAGGGGGGGGATCTTCAGACCACGCTCTGCCCCCTACTCCACAGGAGCAACACTACGTCCATCAGGCTCCACCTGGCTGTGGTACAGACTTCTACAACTTCAGACCTTGAGCTCTGCTACTTATAAAAGTTTGTGGTAATCACCCCCCTCTCATTTTCCTCATCAGTGATTTTGGGGAGGTGTTCTTCTTGTGCAGTCCTCTGTGTGCTGCACATTCTGGCGCTCTCTCTCTCTCTCATTCTCTCTCTCTCTCTCTCTCTCTCTCTCTCCTCTCTCCGTGCTCAGAGCTCCTTCCTCTACAGCACTCATGATTCTTTTCTCCCCTCAATCATGTTTCCATACCTCCTACCTTCCCTCTAGTTGTGCAATTTATTCTCAGTCCTCAGAGCAACTTCTCGGGTATTTAGAATGACTTGATATTTATCTGTGTTTGAGGGACAAGGCAAGCATAGGGTCCTCCTGCTACTCTGCCCTCTTAACCAACCCCAGGGAGAGTTTCTTTTAATGTACACTGTAGGTGGCCTTACATTCAACACAGAGGGCTTTGCACAACCTCCTGGGTTCTGGAAGTTCACCTCTCTAGACCCCCTAGCCTCTTATAGGCTCCAACTCCTCCTCAGATTAGTTCATTTTCAGCCTCCAGGTCCAATAAACCTAACCAGAGATGGGATGGGGGTGGAGGGTGGAAGTGAAAGGAAGGCTCTGGAAGGAAAATTACATAAAAGACACTGCTAGTTAGTCCCCAGTGTAGACTAGAGTGGTTGAAACCCTGCTTCTACCACTCAGTAGCTGAGTGTCTTTGGGAAAATCATGTAGCTTTTTGTACACAGTCTGCTCTTCCATAAAATAGAGATGAAATTAAAGGCCTATGTTACAGGTTTATTTTGAGCTCTGAACCAGTGAAAAGTGAGGCACCTGCATCAGGAAAGTGCCTAGAAATATGAGTCTCTGTGCCTTTGGTACTGCTCCTCACCAGAGCCGTTTCTTGCTTAGCATTTGTCTCCTTTGCCAGGTCACAGGCCTTTTGAGGCTCCCCACACCCAGGGCCAATCAACAAACACCTGCTCTATGTTTGAATGAATGAACCACCTTCACACACATTTTGCCTTCAAAAATCATCAAAAATTCCATGGGAAATCAATCTTGTGGCACTACCAGGAAAAAAATACATTTTTAAAAATGTTTATGCATTTTTGAGAGAGATGGAGTGCAAGCAGGGGAGAGAGGTAGCGAGAGAGGGAGATGCAGAATCTGAAGCAGACTTCAAGAAGGCTCTGAGCTGGCAGCACAGAGTCTGATGTGGGGCTCCAACTCACCAACTGTGAGATCATGATCTGAGCCAAAGTCAGATGCCCAACCAACTGAGCCACCCAGGGACTCCCAAAAAATCCATCATTAAAATGAAATTCTTCCTGAATGATGTTGGCACATTTCATCTAGCCAAAAACTCACTGTGTAACTCAACAAGGCCCCTAAATATTCTTTTAGTCTGAGTAACTCAGAAAATTTGAAATGGGAAATGTTCCTGGACCATGAAAGGAAGTGAAAGGCAAGAATACTAAAAGAGAAGGATCTAGAGAGGGAAGGAGAGCGTGTGTGTATGTCATGAAGGAAAATGGACAGACCTTAAAAGAAGCAGGTTCTCTTAACAAGAGGAAATGAAAATGCTGCAAGGAATGATTACATAGGAAGCTGGAGTGGGAACTTGATTCTTTACCTCATTAAAATTTTTTAATCTTAGTTGGTGCAGTCTAAATCCCATCGTGTACAAAACAATATTGAAGTGAGTGACAGGTGACCCAACTACCTTTCAGCATAAAAACATGGAAAGCTAACTGCAGCTTTATGTATTGACACATGTTCTGTATCAATTGATGATGACTGCCTGTATGACTTAAATCAGGGAAGAGTGGAAAGATTTTGAAAGTTGTACGGTCTTTGGTAACAAAAGAAAGCATTTTTTAAAGGCCCATTAAGCACTAAAAGTAATGTGGGTGGTGGGTGGGTGTTGGCTGTCTTGTTTGTTGCTACTCTTAAAAACTGTTGGCGCCCTGTTTTCCTTTCAGGAAAGGCTGTGTTGATCCAGGAATCACTGATGAACTTCCCAGATAGGCATCTTGTGTCTTATCTAGGGCACACTGTTTAGTTCCCCTCATGGTTATCAGTACAGACAATGGGAACAACTTGTTAAAAAACAACAAGAACAACAAGAACAACAACAACAACACCCCTATGTCCTGATTTGCATAGAAGAAAATATTTACGCCAAGCTTCAATTTTTCATAATCCTGACTTCAGATGACATATTTCTCAGGCACATGCACAAATGACTATTTCTGATGGATTAAAAAAAATGTCTCAGAGGGCTTCCAATCTAATTCAAGAGTTTCAAGAAACTATCTCTCCTGAGAAACTGACTGAATTCTCTTAACGATTTTCATGGGTTTCTCATTTGGCCTAACATTTTATGTAAACTGCTATATATGAAAGTTTAATTAGTAAAGAATTTGAGGGGTTTCTCCCAAATCCCCAGCAGGATTATTTTTGTTTTTGGAACTAACTATAAGCCTTATACTTAGAAGCCAGTAAAATTTAAATACTATTAAAATATTCAAGGCAACAAAAGTAAAAATAAACAAGTAGGGCTGTATCAAACTAAAAAGCTTTTGCACAGCAAAGGAAACCATCAACAAAATAAAAAAGACAACCTGCTGCATGGAGAAAATATTTGCAAATCATGTATCTGATAAGAGGTTAATACCCAAAATATATAAATAGCTCATAAACACAAATAGCAAAACAAACAAACACCAAACATGGCATGGGATCTGAATCGATATTTGTCCACCATTGACACACAGATAGCCAATACATACATGAAAAGATGTTCAGCATCACTAATCATGAAGGAAATGTGCAAATCAAACCTCCAATGAGCTATCACTTCACACCTGTCATCATGACTGTCACCAAAAAGACAAGAGTTAAGTGCTAGTACAGACACGAAGAAAAGGCAACCTTCTACATTGTTGGTGGGAACGTAAATTGGTGCAGGCACTGTGGAAAATGGTATGGAAGCTTCTCAAAATATTAAAAATAAAACTACCACATGATCCAGCAATTCCACTTCTGGGCATGTATCTGAAGAAAATAAAAACACTAACTCAAAAAAATATACGTGCCCCATGTTCACTGTGGCATTGTTCGCAACAGACAAGATACAGAAACCACTTAGGTGCACATCGATGGATGAATGGATAAAGAAGATGTGATAGATCTATCCAATGGAATATTATTCAGCCTCAAAAAAGAATGAAATTTTGTCATTTCAGACAACATGGATGTACCTAGAGGGTAATATACTAAGTGAAAGTCAGAGAAAGACAGATATGATGTCTTTCTGTTT
>NC_043702.1:110676176-110718142 GCF_006229205.1 Suricata suricatta
GATGGGGATTGCATTGAATGTGTAGATTGCTTTGGGTAGTAATGACATTTTCACAATGTTTACTCTTCTAATTCATGAACAGGGAATATTTTTCCATTTCTTGGTGTCTTCTTCAATCTCTTTCATAGGTTTTCTATAGTTTTCATTATATAGATCTTTTACATCCTTGGTTTGGTTTACTCCTTGGTTTGTTTAAAATGACAAAAATAAAAACAACAAGGGAGCAGAGTAGTTGCGTTACCAAATTCCATGATCCTGATAAAATTACCTAAGCTAGTGTCATCTGTCATTTACTCTGGAAATGGTGCATGATTAACTTGACTTGATTCATATTGAACATCAAAGGAAGGAGACCTTAGACAGTGGGTAAAGAAAAACGTTTTCTGTGGTCAGCACGGGAAAGAATAAGGCTTCATGTACTGGTTATCAATTTATTGGATCTCGGCTCCAAATTCATTTTTTAGCACTTGGTCAGTTACAATTCAGGGAGTTCCTTGAAGAATTCCGCTTGCACAGTGGGCGGGGGGTACGGATCCAGAGCAGTGGCATTGAAGGGACCGTGCATGAGGGGTGGCTGTCCTGCCATGTCTAGCTGCTGTGGGACAGCCGTGTATGGATTCGAGGATGCTGGTGGTGCTCTGCCCCAGCTGTCCACGTAGGATTCATTGTCCCTCGGTGACCTTGTAGCCACACGGACACGACGTCCCAGAGTTCCTGCCTGCCCCCGAGCCCCCATTTCCTCGGCTTGCTTGTGTGCCTAGCGACCTGCTGCAGCTCACCTACACCTTCCCCACATCTTACAATCCAACCTGAAAGATTTAGAAAAACAACACAAGTCTCCCAGGTACATCTGAGTTTATTATAAACAACAAATAAATTTTTTTTTAGTATAAGTGTGTCCCCACACAAGTGTGTGTGGGGACACACTTATACTAGACTGGACTAGACTAGACTATACACTATACTGTACACTATGGGTGTCTTGTATTTTTTCCATGAAGAAGACTCATCCTCAGCCCCCCTTCCCTCTGCAGGCCCACATAGCAGGGCACCAATGCAGCCCACCTGCACTCTGGAGCCTGCTTTCTACTTGCCCAGTGACTACAGACAAACAAGCCAGAACTTCTCTGTTATCCAGTGTGGCTGGATAACCGCATGGTTTTCAGTGTGTCTGAACCCCAGCCTCTGGTGTTCTCTTTCACCCCTAGGATAACACATTGAGTTAGCTTATACCTTCGAGTCACTTCTCAATCAGAGGGAAATAATTCTTTAGACTGCACTTCCCTCATTTCAAGTTGCTGTGTGACTTCTGTCTCCCAGTTGGATATAGATTTCTGTGTCCTGATATATAAAATCGATCTCTTTTAAGCAATCTCCTTTTAATCTAACCTGATAAGTATTGTCTTTTAGGAGCACGATTTAAACAAATTACAGTTAATATAATTACTAATATATTTGGATTTAACACATCACCTTGCAATTAGTTTTCAACTTATCCAACCTGTCCTTTTAGGGATTATAGGAAAGTGTGTCCCTGAACTACTATAGATTGCCTGAAATTGCTATTTTTGCAACACCCTGGACAATGTTAAGACCTTGTGCATTTTAACTCCATTTATTCCCTGTTACTTTTTGTGCTGTTTTCATTCTACACGTATTTTCAATCCCAGAAGACATGACTACTATTGTTCTATGTGGTCAATATTAATTTTTACTTGCCCACTTATTTACCCTTCCCAACATTTTCATTCCTTCCTTCCCAACTTTGCAAACACTTAGAATCAGTCTCCTTCTGATTAAAAATTCACCTTATTATTGGTTTTTAAAAACAAATTTTCTGCCAACAAATTCTCTCAGTTTGTGACTGTATGAACACATGTTAATTTTGCCTTCAGTTCTGAAGGCCATGGTTTCTGGGCACAGAATTCCAAGTTAGCACATATTTTCTTTCAATCTTTATAGATGCCATTTCATTGTCTTCTGGCTTCAGTAAGTTCTGTTGAAAAGTCAATTATCCATTTCACTGTTGTTCCTTTAGATGTAACATGTCTTTTGCCCCTGGTGTTTTAAAAAGCTTTTTCTCTTTATCTTTGGTTTCCATCAGTTTTTCTATGATATGATTACATATGCTTCTCTTTGCATTTATCTTTCTTGGTGCTTGTAGATTACCTTGATGCTTTTTGTTCATTTGAAAATGTTATAAACAGCATCTCTTCAAATATTACTTCTTTTCTTTTCCTTTTATTTATAGTTCTTCTGTGCCAACCACACTAATGTGATTTCTTAACCATATTCCCTATGTTTCTTAAGATCTCTCTGTGTTTTCCTACCTTTTCTTCTCTGTGATTTACCTCTATGGATACATTCTACTGACTAACAATCCATTAAACCCCCTTCTGTGTATCTAATCTGCAATTAAACCTTTCCATGGAATTCTACATTACAGCTTTCCTATTTCTCAATTCCAGAATTCCCAGTTGATTTTTTAAATAGATTCTATTTCCTTGGTGAAAATCTCCACCCTGTTATCTATTTTCTTAAACACACTAATTACTTGTGATGTCAACGTCCCTCTCCAATATCTGGATCTCTGTAGATTTGTTTCTAATGACTTTCTTCTGTTGGCTCTGTTATTTGTTCCTGTGACTTGCCTGGTAATTTCTGATTGCATCATGGGCTTTATGCAAAATTCCAGTTTTTGTCTTCTCAGTCCAGTCATATGCTAGCAAAGTTGAGGCTTCTGCTTTCTGCCTGACCTCTAGTCCCTGAGATGAGAAATTCCTCCAAATAAAAGATGGCAGTGAATACAGGGCCCATCCTGACAAGTCCTCTGTAGGTCAGATCTAGGCCATACAAGGACTGGAGGCTTTAAGTGCTCTCTGATAGATTCTAATGGTCTTCTTTTGTGTGACTGTACCTTATGCAGCCTTTATAGTCTTTTGCTGGTGGATCAGTCTGAAACAAGCCATTCCACTGAAGTCCTTCTCAGTGATTCTGAGGCCATTAATCCATTTTCAGACCCTTTCCTGGGGAAGCTGTCCTATCTCTTATACTCCCAGTACCTATGGGCTACAAAGTGAGGTGAGTGATCTCCTTGCTCCCATTTGCACTTCCAAACTACTATTCCTTCATCTCTCAAAATCCCAAGCCACAATGACATCCATGACATCTGGGTATGTCCCCCATCACTAGTGCTTGACTGCTATCCTTTGTCAACCTCCTGGGTGTTGATCGTTCATTAAAGACTATAGTCAACTGCCTTCTCTATTCCTCCCACATTTTCTGAATGACTGTTACTGATTCCCACAAACACAAGGATAAGGAGAACCCACTCCACATGCTAGCCACTCAGCTACTCTGCTCAGAAACACCCACTGATCTTTCCCTCCTTTTCTTATTAGTAACCCACCCCCATCACAGTCTAGATCTTATTACCAGCGATGAAGGAGCGTAAGGCAAGCTGAACAACCTCCCCCACACCCCACCCAGGTGGGGTGTGTGTGATACTCTTCAGGCACTCCTGGCTGCCCAAAGCAAAGGCAAGGACAGAGTTTCCATCAGGCTTACAAATATCTTAGTAAATTACAAGAAAAAGGCAATCTTATCAATAGCCTAATCTCCAGGAACTCCCTACTGTCTTAATGATAGTGCTTTGCTAGAGGGAAAAACAACCTAAGTTTGACCATAACTAGGCCTCCAGTAATCTGTGAGTCTTCTTTAGCATATGCAAATCACTTTAAGAAACTTCCTCTTGACTTCATCTCCCCCAACTCCATAGTATATAACCAGTAGCTCTTCACAACCCCAGTGCAGTTCTTTCTGCCCACCGGGCCTGTCCCTGCGCTTTAATAAAATCACCTTTTTGCATTAAAGGCATCTCAGGAATTCTTTCTTGGCCAGCTTTCTCTGGACCCTCATCACTCCAAAACCTAATCTTCAGTAACTGCACATCAGAAATGGTGATTTTAAGACTCAGTTTCTGAACTCTACTTCCTCTCCTTCTAGCTCGCTTGTGTCATGTGCCTACTTTGGCCTCAGTGAGATTTCTAAGTAACTAAACTTCCCCTTTCTGTGTGTCCATCGCATACGTCTTGGGGTGAGTTCCTGCTTTATCAAGTTTGGTTCACGGTCATCTCTCTCTTTCTGCACCATTTCCATGGTAAAATCTCAATGCAGGGGAGTTCAACCCTGTGCTTCCCTATCCTTCCAGCTAAAGGCTGCTGGAGAGAATCTCAGAGTCACAGTTGATCCCTTTGAGTTTAAAATTATAATCACAAGCCTCTTATGAAAACTCTGTGCTACCAGACAAGCCTTGTTTCTCTAAGAAGTTTGGTTTCTATCTCCTGCCATGGCTGACATTCTATTTCTTTGTTTCTCTTCAAAGCAGAATGTTTGGAATGAGGTATCAATACTCACCTCTACCTCGTCACCTAACCGCTCATTTCTCAGTCCACTTCAGTCTGGCTGACGCTGCTCTATGAAGTCCACCAAAGAACTCTGTTCCCAGAGCCAGTGGCTCCATCTCTCCTCCTCAGCAAGCAGACAAAAACTTTCTCTCCTCCTTTTTCCTACTTCGGGTATTCCTCCTTCTCAGTCTCCCTTACGAGTTTCTCTATTTCTATAAAGCCTCTAAATGTTGAAAAGCCCTTGGTGCTGGGCCCCATTCTATAGCTGTACCCATTCCCATGAGGACTGCATCCAGCTCCATGGCTGTAAATGCCATCTCTAAGCTGATGATTCCCCAAATCCTATGTGCAGGCCTGACTCTTCTTAGCGTTTCAGACTTCTAGGAGAGGTCAGGCCTAAATCAATCTCTCTACTGGCATACTTAATAGGCACAAAACAGAGTTTGCTATGCCCACAACAGAGCTCTTTATCTTCCCCAAATGCCACGCCAGTTTCTCCATTAGCCTTTCCATCTCCGTAAATGAAACATCCTCCACTCAGCTGCTCAGACTAAACTGCTGGGGGTCATCCTTGCTTTGTCTCTTTCCCCCAACCATTCCCACAGGCAATACATAATCAAGGTCTGCCAGTCCTATCTCCAAAATACATTTTTGAACATGCTCATTTCTGTCTACCTTCCCTAGGCCAGGCCACCTCTATCTCTTGCCTGGGGGCGAGCCAACAGCCTTGCCAACTGGTTTCCCTGACTCAACTTTCCAATCTCTTCTCCTGACAACAGCCAAAAAGAGTTTTTAAAGATCCAAATCAGATGGAGTCATTTCTATCAGTGCTTCACCACTAGGGCATTGGAAGAGCACAATAAATGTCTGTTAACAGAATGAATGGATAGATGAATGACTGACAGGGCGACTTTCCCACAGCCCTAGAGGTATAGCCCAAATTGGAGTCTTATTTCATCACAAAGTACACCTGTGCCTAGGACCAGGCATGGTGCTGGCCTTATTCTTCAGTGCTCTTGCTGAGAACAATGAATCACGCTTTGCTAAATTCCAAAACAGATACTGTACAATAGCTATGTTTTATGCACAGCAATACTACCACAATTTCAGAATTTTTTTTCTTTGCATTTCACTTAAGAAGGAGAGGAGTTAAACAGAAGAGCATGGATGTTCTTCTCATCATCCAAGGTCTCTGCTAGATGCATAATTTATAAAGATGCAAAAATACTGACTCAAATCACATGCATGGGGCATTCTGCCAAGAACTATCACAACAGATATCTTTTTTTAAAATGGAAACTTAGGCTCATGATTTCTCTTTTCTATGCCTCAGTTTCCTTATGTCTAAAATGGAAATAATACTAACATTTCTCTTGTATAAAAGTGTATAAAACACCTGACTGCCAGTTGCAACTACTACTATTAACTGCAATTATACTGTCAATGTGCTGAAAATATCATTTTTTAAAATGGCTAGTGTTTGGCTATGTGATAGGACTTTTAGTAAGTCTTACTATGCCCCCTAATCTGGAGGTTTTCCAGCAATTCTTCAGTAGAATATGTTCCCCACGTCTTGGAGATTACAAGCAGGTTTTTATTACTGGATTCTCTCTCTTTAGCTTCATAAAAGATCATTTAACACCCCTTTGCCCAGCAAGGAATCAACATAAATGTGACAAAAATGGCTTCTCAAGCAATTTTATTGGAATGACTAACCAGAACCCTGTAACATTGAAAAAGAGGAAAAAGAGGCATCCAAGGTGGCCAAACAGCCAGCTTGCTGGGTCACATGATGGACTGGCACACACTGAACATGGGCCAGGGCCCTGCTAGTGACTCTGAGACTGTAAAGATGGGGCAGGGTGACGGGGCAGAGAGTGGGGGCAGGGTAGAGCCTCAGGTGGGAAAAGGAGGCTCAAGGAAAGTTTGGGACCAAGTTGGTCAGAGAAGGGGCCTGCAGTGTGCACAACTTCTTTCTGGAATTCAGAAATGAATGACATTCTCAGTTTCTTCTAAAGAGCAATTAAAACAAGGTGGATTTTAACTGCAGCCATGAAGACAAGAAGAATAGAAGACCTTAGAGCTGAATCAGAGGGCAAAGAAATGCATAATTCGGGAAGAGATGTTTATTCCCAGAGGCACTCACTCTCCGTTTAAGAGAGCTAAAATCCAGTTTTGTCCGGAAACTCAAATCCGTAAACACTCACTGAGCACTGGGAGCTGTGGATACACAGCACTGAATTCAATCCAGCCAACCAGGTGTCCTCTGGCTCAGGGGACTGTAGGAGAGACGATGGAAGGGGGACGTGGGCTTTGGAAGTGTTCTGGGTCAGCTTTTGTCCATTCTGGACCTTTCACAGATAAAGGCCTCTCTGCCGCCCATGAAGTCATAAGTCAGGGGCGCAGGTCAGAGTTCTTGGGGCATCCTTCTGAGGCATCACTGACAAAAGAGTAGTTTAGCCCTTCCTAACATTATTCTGTTCAAGATTCAATAGAGCTTTTGATTGTAACCCGAGTGTCTATTCACATCCCATGCATTTCTTGGATCATAAAACTAATGAGTTCCTCAAAACCATGACTTTTTGGAATGACAGCTGGTGTTTCCATGTCCTGGTCACAGTGGGACTGAGGAGGCCCAGGGGCAGCTCTTCTCTGTGCTTCAAAGCAACCAAGTTGTTTCCTAGACCATTTTCCTGGTCTCACAACAAAATCAGAATGAATATATTTTCCATTTGGGATGAAATTCATGCACGTATTATTTGACATGGTATGTTAGTCATGGTCGGCTGTGTGGGGATGCAGAAAACACCTATACTTTAGGATAGCATGGGAAATCGGGGGGTACACTGCATCTGCACCCCCTAACCTGCACTTTGGGATGACAATGTATCCCTGAAGAGGAGCTACATAGGAGGTACCCATGATGTGGCAGATGTGATCCTGGTAGACGTGGTCCCTGATCATAGGAACAAGAGACACACAGGGACAACCAGGAGACAGAACAAAGGAGGGTCTAATGAAGCTGAATTATAGCATATGAGATAAAGACTAGAAACTGATAGGAATTCACTCACAGGACGCTCACTGGGGGCTGGAGCTGGTAAGAATAGAGTCACTCAGTCATGCCTTGGCTGTAAAGACGTAAGTAAAAGGCATAAGCCTTTTACAGAACCACGGGCTTAGAGACTACTGAGGGAAAAGTATGACCAAGTTGTGATTTCTACTGGCCATTAGGGTGTAAAGGCATCAGAAGAGCTACTGGAAATTCTGGATAGTTAATGATTGTTTTGAGATTATAGAAGTCAAGACCTCACCTTCTTATTTTGCCTCCGTAGGTGGTCATTGACATGTTGGATGCATATAAACTTCTGATTCATCCCAACCGTGATCTCAGTGAGAACCAATAAGAAAAGAAAGCTCTCGCTGAGTTTCTGAATCAGAATACTATGAATACCAAACTCAGAAATTCAAATGGAACTCAGAAGCTTAATTAACCCCGTATTAATTCCCCAATGTTACTAAGTTATTATACAATTTTGAACGAATCACATGAAACTCCAGTCGACTTATGAACAAGTTTATTATTATGACCAATTGTTCTAGGACTCGTGTGGATTAGGAAAAGAAAAAAAGCAGAAGCTTTTCAGAGAAGGTTAATTTGAAAGATAAGCATAATTTGCATTTGGGGAAATGGAGTAAAACCGGAGTCAAGGTGTTACAGAAGCTCTTTCCATAATGCCGTCCCCAAGCTGCAGCCTCCACAGTCTTCACTCAGGCATAATTATAGGAAATTCACTTATGGGGGCACGGCGGAGTCTACCCGTTCCCAGGCTGGCATCTGCCTGCTCATCAGCTTTGCTCTGTGAATAATTAGATTCCTTCCCAGTCTCTTTGTTGACTGTATGGGCCTCAAGTGAACTGACACCTACGTAGCACCCCTGTGGGGCTCAGTGCAGAGGGGTCCTTGGGGAGAGCTGGAGCCCAGTGTCAGGAAGAAGCCCAGACCCATTACGGAGCCTGTCAGGATGAGTTAAATCTGTCTCTGCCACCTCCTCCTCAGAACCGCAGGGAAGACTTAGCCCCCACTGGTAGTTTAACTCATTCTCATCCAATATTTATAAAGGTGTTGGCATTTTTAGCTGAGACGCCCTTCAGGATGTAAGGGCGGGGATTTCCCTGGGAGACTAGGGGGTGGGGATGGGGAGTGGGTTCTATAGGGCCCAGGCCTCCTGTGGAGCAGGGTGTCTGGCCCTAGGCCCTCTTGCGGTGCAGCTCCCTAGCCCCTCACCCCGCAGGTCCCACTGAAGGCTTGTGGCTCAGGGCAGCATTGACAGAGTCAACTAACTCCCCCTCCTCTTACCTCCTTCCTTCCTTTCCTTCCTTGACAGCGTTTCTCCCTTCATGAAATGTGCTGACATTTTTCTCTGAAAAATGTTTATCAATACCGTTGTGTGCCAGGTGCTATGTAAAAGACTTTATATGGATTATCTCGTTACTGTTCAAAGCAGCCCTATACAATAGTTTCTATCACTGACCCATTGTAGAAGTCGGGAGACAGGCTTTCAGGGGCTCACTAACTCACAGAAGTCACCTGAGTGGTAGAGCCAGGGACATATTCCCAGCCCCAGAATCTGAGCCTTTCACCGACACTTTCATAGAAAGGACCCCACCCACCACCTGTCATGTCTCTGCTCATGGGGAACCTGTACTAACACTTCAGCATAAATCTTTTCACTTGTATAATATTAGATTATTGTTGAATGAAAATGAAATAATACAGCAGCTTCAGTTTTGTAGACTGCTGCTTTTCACTTAGCACTCTATTCTCACCATTTTACCCAGGTCAGTGGCTCTTTGCCCTCAACATGATTTGGGGAGGATGACTGGCATTCATTCCATCATGTGGCTATCCCATTGTCTAGTCACCCCACCTGGTTCTAATTTCAGGAACTGTGCTACACATTTGCATACCATCTTTGTGAACCTAACTCCGAGCAGTGGCTAGGGCTGAAGGGGACAGGCTTGGAGTGTCATGGGCTGGCTGGAGCTAGATCACATCCAGGGGAGTCCTGTCTCTGGTGAGGCTATGGTGATCCATTGGCACAAATCCCACCATGACACCCAGGACCTCTGGCCTTCTTATTTTCTCAAGTTGTTATAACTAGTAATATAGTATTATAATTATAGTATTATAGTATACTATACTAGGATAGTATTAAGGTACTCATGAAACCATTTTAGTTCTATCCAATTACTTTACATTTATTAGTTATTTTACATTTTGTTATATAGTTATTTTGCATCTCTCCTTTATTTTTTTAAATGTTTTATTTATTTTTGAGAGAGAGAGAGACAGCGTGAACAGGGGAGGGTCAGAGAAAGAGGGAGATACAGAATCCAAAGCAGGTTCCAGGCTCTGAGCTGTCAGCACAGAGCAGGGCTCAAACCCATGAACCATGAGATCATGACCTGAGCTGAAGTTGGACGCTTCACTGACTGAGCCACCCAGGTGCCCCAGCATCTACCCTTTCTTTAAGCGGAACCGTAACTTATTAGTTTCCTTAATAATTGAACAAGATCATGTATCTCTGGCCCTCCTCAAACCCTCTTCCAAGGAAAGCTAAAAATAGTCCACAAAATCATATGGGCAGGGTAGTCAAACAGTAATACTCCACTTTTCACTGAGAAGGAAATCCCATAATGCCTTTGCCTGTTTGGGTTAGTTAGCCTTACGGAGTGGATGAAGAGCTTTGAACACCTTAGCCAACCACACATGCTCTTCTAGTTATGAATCTCTATCCCACCCTCCAACTGGGCAAATGACTAGATGGAAAAGAACATTCAAAATAACGTTCCTATCTCTGATTTCCACAGGAGTTTATTAAAAAAAGAGAAATACACATCAAAGTGTTTGAATTAGATCCATCCTTCAAAGGCCATTTTACTGTTTTCTATCACAAGAAAGGTACTATGTAAATTTCCATGGAAATTAGCATTTCTATAGCATTTCATATTTTCAAAATGCTTATACCAGCATCTACTAATTAGCATAACGTTTGAGAGCCATCGTTGGCTTTAAATATAGAGAAATTCCTTTTTAATACAGTTTTCTTAATACAGAGAAAGTCATGCCCCTCCAAGTCTTTATCCTGTCAGACAACATTGTTCAGCCTCATCTAAATCTTCTGATTTTAAATATAGCAACTTACCACAGTGCATAGTCTCTTCCACAGAAAAATAGAATACGAAATTCAAAACTTAAATGGAAATTTGGAAAATCTGAAAGTTGTGCTATGTGATGCTCCTCACAGACAAAGCTTTGGCTGTTTATCAAAAAAACACTGATTTATCGCCTACATGTGCCAGGCATCAGGTCTCCATCTTGCCCTCTGTGGGAGTGAAGTTTAGAAGCAGAAATGGGCCTGGAAGGGTGGTGAATGCCCTACAAGAGAGAACCTGGGAGACAAAGGGCCCAGGCATGGCCCTGGCAGAAGGCCTACGAGATAGGCCTTTGGAGAAACCCTGATAAAGGGTTTGGATTGTCTTTTCTAAGCTGTTAAATTCTAGATTGTCTTCTTAAGCAAGACTGTCTTTCACCTGAGCTGTTATTTACTTAACTATATTAAAATAAAACTTGTCATTATTAAAAAAATTTTTTTAATGTTTATTTATCTTAGAGTGAGAGAGAGAGAGAGAGAGAGAGAGAGAGAGACACAGAGTGCGAGTGGGGGAGGGGCAGAGAGACAGGGAGACACGTAATCCGAAGCTCCCAGCTGTCAGCACAGAGTCCGACATGAGGCTCGAACTCATGAATCGTGAGATCATGACCTGAGCTGAAGTCGGACGCTTAACAGACTGAGCCACCCAGGTGCTCCTAATTGTCATTATTTTGTTTTAACCTGGCTATGCTTTAAGCACTTAACAACCATAAAATAATGGGTCTAATGTGCTAGTTATCTTATGCCAACATATATTAAAAGAATGCATTTTAAAAATTCCAGGAAGACCTAAAATCATATAACACACCATCGATGGCCTATGAGCCCTGATGGAACACATTGCTGTAGGTGATGGACTAACAAATGTTAGGGCAAGGCAGTGGAATTTGCTGATTTTTAGGAGCATCATTCCACTAAATTAATTATTCCAGGAGGCCATTAGACTGAGGTGGGTTCAATGCCTTGTAGTGTATGAAAGCAAACCCAAACCCAAGCCTGCAAATGCTCAGCTCAGAGCCTGGAACTGCTTCAGATTCTGCGTCTCCTTCTCTGTCCCTCCCCAACTCATTATCTGTCTCTCTCTCAAAAATAAATAAAAAAACATTAAAAAAAATTGCTTTGGAGGAGTTGCTTCTCAAGTATCTCACAAATATCCGAGTAGACGCACTAAGTGTGATGCTGCATGTTGTGAGCCTGCGGCAAAGAAACCACTGTATGTGGACCTTCGGCATGCAGGTGATGGATGGGGACACAGGCTGGGGAGCAGTCAGCATGGGAGGAGTGCGGTCGGTGGGAAGGGAGAGGTAAAGGAAGGGAACAGGGGAGGCTCAATTGTAAGGAATGGCAAGAGTACTGAGATCAGCAGAGGAGACTGGGAATGAATAGCTGGACAGAAGTGGAAAGTGTCGGGTGAATGGGGCCATAAGAATCAGGGACACACTGTTCCAAGGAAGAGAAAACAGTGGTGCCTGGTGTTCAAAACTGCAGAAAGTCAAGCAGCGTAAAGCCTACATGTCTCCAGTGAGGTCATGACAAGGGAGTTTCAGTGGAGTAGGGGTCAGAAGCCAGGCTGTGGCTGGAGGGCTGCATGGGGGCAGGGCGGAGAGACAGACAGAATGCATAAAGGATTATGGAGAAAAGGGGAGGAAGGAGCAGGGCAGCAGACAGGGGGGGATCTGAGGTGGATGTCCTGGGTTCTTTTTCCTTTCCCCCCAGCTGACTTGAGCATGTTTATTTACAGAAGGTAGAATGTATCTACAGAGAGAGACGCAAACTTAGGGAGAGGAAAAGATCTGGCTGGCAGTCCTGAAGGAAACTGAGGGAAGAGGAAGTTAGTAGAATCACCACGGGATGAGAAAAAGTGGTTTAAAATAAAAAGGATAAGGTAAAATATGATGGAAAAGAAAAAGGGCACAGAAATTTTGGGAAGTTTTGTAGGTTCGAGCTGAGCAGTGTGCTGGAAACAACAGAGACAGCTGTGCATCCTCATTCGTGCTAACTTTTAGGGTGTTGATTAAAAAAGCAGATCTAATTAGGACATTGAACTTGAAAGTAGACACCGATTGCCAGAAGCAAGAGACGTCACTCACCGATGCTTGCGGTGACCACACTCCACATGGCTGCTTCCGACACAAAGTCAGGGGGAGGCCAACCGGCAAGGAAGCTGGGTGAAGGCCCCACACAGGCACCCTAAATAGGAAACCTGGTGCTACACATGATGGTCATGGGGTCCCCACGAATCACGAGGCTCTCAGGAACATTTTTTATTTATTCCTTTATTTATATTTACTCCTGTCTTTCTCTTCACTTCTTAAAGGACACCCTCTCCAAATTCTATGTCACTGGGACAGAAATGCCTAAGGTCATCACTAGACTGCACAAATAAAATTCTCCCTACTTCTATAATGTCACAAGGCTGAATATCAAAATGCCATCCCTGACAAAATTCTTATGTATTAAGGAACAAAAATAAAACCTCTAGCCCAAGAGCCTCCAATTTAGCACAAGTGGATGACATACTATAATAAACATGCCAGATGAACCCCTGCGAGAGTTTAAACACTGAGTTGCAAACTAATCTGGGTGGATCTTAGAACATGGATGGAAAATACAGATGGAGCTGCAGTGGTGTTGCCAGCTGGAAAATTCTTTCACGAACGAACGCCAGCTAGAGTGAGTGCAAAGCCATGAAGGCGCATGGGTCAGACGCATTCCCAAAGATGAACTCTAATGTGTTTAGAACCAGGCCTTCCTTTCCTTGAAAACCACAGGGCCGAGTACATGCTCTAGGGGCAGAAATGAATTCAATCTGGACTAAGAGTGGCTGACAGCCCACACACAAAGTAACACACCTGGCTAAGAGACAGTGGCTATAGTGGATGTCATTTATTAAGAGTTTATTATGAGTTAGGCACTTCCACCAAATGACTTTCACACATTATCCAATCGAATTCCCATAACCCTCAAGGAGTTATTATTATCCCCCATTGTACTGAAAAAGACACCGGGGGTCAGAGTGACTTGCCCAAGCTTGCATCCTACAGCAAATGACAGGTCCAGAATTTTCACACAAGGCCACATGACACCAAAGTCCATGCTTCTGAATGCTGTACTTATTGCTATTCTAATGATAGTTAAAGTACAATGTGTCCGAACGCCTGGCAGCCAAAGATTGGGTATTCTGTGAAGCAGGGGAGGAGACAGGAATCCTTGCGATGAATAGAGTCAAACAAAGGGACAGCCTTCATGCACTCAAGCATGAGCCCAGGTGGCATCTACTTTGAGAAGGTGTGAAAAGAGCATAGCTGGACGGAAGGTATGCCTGGGTGATGGCGAGGGCACCTGGACTTTTGTCTGGGCCACCACCAGAGCAGACACCGGGCCAGAGAACCCCCGGACAGTCAGTCCTGACGGTCCCCAGAATAGTCTAACCCTTCACTTGGAAAACAAAAGACCTTATCTTTAATAACGGCAGCTTCTCAAATGGTGGGAACGATCGCCAGAAGAATATAAAGTTTACTTTGGGGAAATTACTAAAATATACTTGTTAATGTCACCTTAGATTAACCCATACAATCTTTAAAATTTTTTTAACGTTTATTTATTTTTGAGAAAGAGAGAGAGAGAGAGAGAATGAGTAGGAGAGGGCCAGAAAGCGGGAGATAGAGGATCCAAAGCAGGCTTTGTGCAGTGAACGCAGAGCCCAGTGCGGTGCTCTAACTCATGAACCAAACCGAGAGATCATGACCGGAGTTAAAATCAAGAGTCGGCCACTTAACCAACTGAGTCACCCAGTCGCCCCAACCCCTACAATCTTAAATAAACACATATAATCATACCTTACTAGTGGAATCAGATTTGGGAAATATCATGAATCACTAAGACCAAAGTATAAAAGCCGTGAGAAGCATAAAAGTCTCAAGTTGTGCTACGTGTATTTGGAATGAGCAGTTCAGAAGTCACCTTGTAAAATTTCCAACTTGGAAAGTGGGGCAGCTTGTATTTAAATTTAAAATTTACACATACCCCTTTACTCCGATTTGGGAATACGTATTCCCTGTAGGTTTTGCTCAGCCTAATCCATGAGCATGACACTAATAATATGGATTATTAATGCAAATGAGTACAGCTTTCTTGAATTCAAATTAGCAACAGAAAGGACCACATTTAGAATCTGAGAGAATGAAAACAATATACCCCTCTCCTGTTTTTAATAATGTGGCCAAAATAAATAAATTTAAAGCCAAGTATTATCAAAAGAATGAAACTGAACCCCATCTTAACTTACATCACTCACAAAAATTAGCTCAAAATGGATTAAAGATTTAAAGGTAAGACCTGCAACCATAAAACTCCAGGAAGAAAACACAGGGGAGAAAATCTTCTTGACACTGGTCTGGGCAATGATATTTCGGATATGACACCAAAAGGCAAAAATAATCAAGTACGGCTACCTCAAACTAAAAAGCTCTGCACAGCAAAGGAAAGAATAAACAAAATGAAAAGGCCACCTAGAGAATGGAAGAAAGTATTTCCAAACCCTCTATATGGTAAGGGGGCTAATATCTAAAATACATGGAGATGTTATACAACTCACCTGTAAAAAAAAAACCGATTAAAAAAAGGACAATGGACCTGAGTAAACATTTTTCCTAAGATGACATACAAATGGCCAACGGGTACTGTGACAAAGCTCTTAACATCACTGGTGATCAGAACACGAATCAAAATTACAAGGATTTATCACCAGATGCCTGTTAGAATGGCTTTTATGAAAAAGATAAGAAATAATGAGTGTCAGCAAGGATGTGAAGAAAAAGGAACCCTTGTACACTGTTGTGAACTGGTTCAGCCCCTGGGAAAACACCATGAAGATTCCAAAAAAATAAAAAATAAAAATACACTACCGTATGATCTGCCTAATCCCACTCTGGGAATATATCCAAAAGAAACAAAATGAATACCTCAAAGAGATATGATGTTTGTGTTCACTGCAGGGTTATTCAAATAGTGAAGATATGCAAACAATCTATCAATCTGTCAAAGATGAATAAAGAGGTGGTGTACACACACACACACACACACACACACACACACACACACACACATAGTATTCAGCCACAACAAAGAATGAAATCTTGGTATCTGCAACAACACGGATGAACTAGAGGGCGCTATTTTAAGTGAAATAAGCCAAACACAAAAATACTGTGTTATCTCACTTACATGTGGAATCTAAAAAAAAGTTTACAAGTCAAGGTCACAGAAAGAGAGAGTGGAATCACAGCTACCAGGCAGATGGGCAAGACGGGGAGATGCTGGTCAGAAGGCAAAGACTCTTAGTTATAAAAGAAATAGATTCTGGGGTCTGGGAACCTAACACACAGCATGGTAACGGCAGTCAATAGTGTCATGTATTCTTGAAATTTACTAAGAGAGTAGGTCTTAAGTTGATTCTCATCACAGAAAGGAAAACTAAAGGTAACTGTGTGAGGTGATGGATGAGTTAATCAACCTGAATGTGGTAATCACATCCTGAAGGATGTATATCAAATCATCATACTGTAGAATTTAAATATATACAATTATATTTGTTGAGTATACCTCAATAAAGCTGGAGGGGGAAAAAAGAAGTAGTTTTCCAATGGCAAATAGAAATCTTTGCCTATTTTTTCTCTAAAGGTCAAGCTTTGCATTATAAAGAATTTATGAACACACTGATGGGTAATAAGAAACAGGTACTACTTAGACAATATTTAAAATGTGGAGATCTGCACCTGTAAGTTTATGAAATTTCTCCATAGCCATCATTCACGGCTCTAGAAAAGTAAATAGAATCACCCACATACAGTTCTATCAACTATTTGGCTATTTTATGGTAATATTTTTTTCTAATATCTTGAGCAGATAATTCAAAATTAAAATCAGACATTAAGGGAATGACATGTTTAATATCAAAGTTATTTGCTACTCTTCTGATTTGGAATAAACCTCCACATTGTACGTACTTAAAAATCTGAAATGGAAGGATTTTCTATTGCTTAGAACAATATTCTCTTTTACAAGAAATATTTTGGAGTTTTATGAGACTAGTTACAATAGAAAAGCTTGCCTGCTCCAAATCTGAACACTTTTGAAATGTGTAAATATGCTGAATATGTATAACCGCTTATTTTTATTCCTGTTCTAAAAGAGGTTATTAAACAGCCACACAGAAATAAAATACAACTGATACTCTATTAAAGAGGGAGTTGTTATTTTTTTAATTAAAATTTTTTTTCTACATTTATTTATTTTCAGGAGACAGAGGCAGAGCACAGTGGGGGAGGGGCAAAGAGGGAGGGAGACAAAGAATCTGAAGCAGGTTCCAGGCTCTGAGCTGTCAGCACAGAGGCCAATGTGGGGCTCAAACCCACAAACTGTGAGATCATGACCTGAGCCGAAGTTGGACACTTAACCAACTGAGCCACCCAGGCACCCGGTAGGGAGTTGTTACTAAGAAGAGTGAGAGGGTTTTAGTCTTATTTCAAGCATCAAAATTCTGATTTAAGTGAATAAGACTTAGTCACAAGAAAGTGCCAATTAAACATTTACTCTTTGTTCAATGCTTTGTGGATGGGATGCCAGGGTGAGCTGAAGATGGCCAACCAACCAGTGCTCATTAGGATCCTGTTGGTCTTGTCTGCTCACCAACATGGGTGAGGCTCTAATTAGTTCACTTGGTTGGTGGACAGTGGTAATGAGGGACCCCTGGGCTTAGCTGTACTCAAACCACAGACTGTGTTTGAACCAGTAACCCAGCAAATGTATGGATTTGTTCTGGAAAGGAATGAATGAGTGGAGGTGGAGGACAGAGGGCCAAAGAGTAATAGAAATGAAAGCTAGAACTTTAACTCTTTAAATCTCAGAGAAGATGTGAAGATCTATCTGTCCATCTATCCATCCATCTACGTTTTCATCTATCTATCTATCTATCTATCTATCTATCTATCTATCCATCCATATATCTAAAGAAACCAAAAAGGAAAGAAATTCTGACACATTAATGCTATGGCTGAGATTTGCAAATCTACATATCTGTCATCCATCCATCCATCCATCCAAGAAAACCAAAGGGGAAAGAAATTCTGACACATTAATGCTCTGGCTAAACAACATACGACTCCATAAAGAAGTTCCATCATTAGCTCCTAGGGATGTCACCTGCGCCTCCAAGCAGCATGGTCCGCCCCCAGGTTTGATCTCCCCTATGTCTGAACAGGCACTAAAGAAGGAATTGAGAGAGCAAGGCAGGTTTGATTCTAACAGACTGAGAGCTGGAAACATCGGCTGAGGAGCAACACTGTTTCTTCTGAGCTGCACTGTCAGAAGAGAGGGGCACAGTGTGCAGGTCTAGCTGGGGGACCCCCAAGCTCTAGGACGAAGGCCAAGCAGCATCCAGTGACGGAGTTTAACCTACAAGTTAGGAGTGTTTTCCATTCCTCTCCTTTTTGAAACGAAGCTGTCAGGATGCCCATCCCTCCTTTCACTGGGTTGCAAACCCATCATGCTGTTTACCTTGGATATGGTTTCTGATTTCTTCCCAGTCGACCCCAGGACACTGTCTCTTCTCCAGTGTATTTTGAGCTTCTGATTTTATGACATTGTTTTCCCATAGAACTTTCATAGAAAAGCCCGATTTGCATAACCTCTTTCCCATTTCAGGGAATACAGCAGGGTTTTTTTCTTTTGTTCATTCATTTCCTGTCACTTAATGCATTCGCCATCACGAGTTCTATTTAAGATATCCCCATGTCCCCTAAGAACGTGCAGGGCCTGAATTCTCTGCCTTTATGTTTGGAGGATGGTTACTGCACCACAAAGAAGTTCTGTTACAAGAGGTGGGGTTAGAATCTACCTCCCTTGGTATGGTATTAGGAGTGATCGGCTTTCCTTTAAGTTAATTAAGTAGTAAAGCTAAGGTTTCTAAGTTGAATTCTGAAATTTATTGCTGAATTTTAAAGTAACCCTCATTACTACATGTCACTCATTCTGAAGCATGCAGTCTTCACATTTTCACTACTCTGACGTTGGTATGCATCTTATGATCACAGTAGACAGGGTGACAGTTGTGACCGAGTTGTCACTTCCTGTCTTGGCTGTTATTCCCAGGGGCATGACAGAGCTTCTGCAGTTTCTCAATATTCAGTCAACAAACCACTTAAGGCCTCTTTGAGGAAAGATTGTGAGGCTTGGTTACTGTCAGAATATCTTCTTTTGATATTTTCTGGTAAGGTTCCAAAACAAGCGAACGGAAGCTTGCTTAGAGAGAAGAGACAATAGTAGGGAGTCTGTTTCTAAACTTAGAGCACCACCTGCATCTTGACGGTAGAGACGTGTTGGGTGGAAAACACAGGCATCCATGACTCAGATCCAAAAAATGATTCAGATAAATTGGACTCTGCATAGATGTTTCAAGAATTCCTGGATCATTTTATTTCACTAATGTCAGTGTGTTCTAGCAAGTCACAAACTCTCTGAAGTCAGGGGAAGGCTCACGCCTTCATCAAGTTTCTATCTTTGAAGCCTAGAGGAGGTACCTGTCAGATGTTCAAGAGATGGCTGTCGAACAAGTAATGAGTGAACAATGGAAGAAAAGAAGATGGTAAGGCCAACTGGGGAAAAGAGAGGAAGGCTGAAAATGGACCTTGAGCGATGAACAGGAGCTTGCAAATCAATAAGGGGAGAGAGGGTATTTCAAGCAGAAGGAAACTAGAGCCCTGGAAAAGCATGCTATATTTGGGAAACCACAACTATCTTTCAGATATTTGGAAAGCCAACAACAGAAAATAGTACCAATGAGCCTGAGAAGGAGATTCAGATCCTCATGGTCTCAAGTGCTTTTTTTTCTCTTTTCTTTTCCTTTCTTTTCTTTTTTCTTTTATCTTTCCCGTCTTTCTTTCTTTTAAAAACTGTGGACTTTATTTCTTGATCACTCATTTTAATCCTTAATAACTTTTATCTCATGAGTCATTCTCTTACATAGTTATCATCCAATAGTGAATAGGCAGGCAATAGCCTGGTTTTTCCCAAAAGGAAATTTATATTTTCTGGCTTAACGTTTTATTTTTAATTTTTGGTAGGCTACTAAGGCAAATATTTTAGTCCTATTATAGGAAGCACACTGAATTGCTATGGTTTTGAAAGACAAACAATTAAAAAACAGTTATTCTTAATTATAAATTTCACTGCAACAAGAACTCTAGAATATAAGGATTAAAAACACAGTGGGTAGGAAGATCGATGGGCAGAGCACACAGGATCTTCAGGGGCATTAAAATATTCTGTATGATGTCCTGATGATAGAGATACATCATCATATAAGAGTCCAAACCCAGAGAATGTAAAATACCAAGAGTGATTCCTAAGGTAAACAATGGGTTCGGATGAGGGTGACATGTCAATGTCGGCTCATCCGTGGTAACAAATGCCCCCCCCCGCTGAGCGAGGTAGGTGCTGGGGAGGCTGTGCGTGTGCTGGGGCAGGGGGTATGTGGGAAATCTTTGTACCCTCCTCTCAAAGTTGTTGTAAACCTAAAACTGTTCCAAAAAAATAAACCCTTAAAAAAAAACAGTAGTATGACTGAGAAATAATATTTTGCTCATGGCTAACAAACACAGCCAGAAATAAACATTGTGCTCACAGTATAAAACCACATTGCTGTGATTTTACCAGCATCATGGGTTTGGGGGTGGGGGCTTCCAGGGCACTGGCTGGGAGGCATGAACAGGGAGAGGAGACATGAAAGAAACATTCCCTGACTGCCCACCACAGCGACAGAAGGTGTCCGGGGACACACGCCCTGTGAAGGCAGGTACGGAGGGACAAGCAGGATTTGGTGACAGTCTCACATCACATTAGATTGCCTGTGAGGCATCAGACAGTGAGGAGCCATCTCACTCGGGATGCCCGTTTGCTATGAACATGTCACTTTCAGACTAATCCTCGGGCCAAGGTTATGAGCTGATAAAATGCAATAACAAAAACCAAAGATGAAAGCCCATGAAGACATCAATTTGCAGATGACATACTTGATAATGGGTTAGAATCAAAAATCTACAAAGAACTTATCAAACTCAACACCCAAAAACCAAATAACCCACTTAAGAAATGGGAGAAGACATGAGTAGACAATTTTCCAAAGAAGACATCCGATGGCTAACGGACACATGAAAAGATGCTCAACATCACTCATCATCAGGGAACTACAGATCAAAACCAGGCTGAGATGCCACCTCACACCTGTCAGAGTGGCTAAAATCAATAGCACAAGAAACAACAGGTGTTGGCAAGGATGTGGAGAAAGGGGAACCATCTTGCACGGCTGGTGGGAATAAACACTGATGCAGCCACTCTGGAGAAGAGTATGGAGGGTCCTCAAAAACCTAAAAATAGAAGAACCCTGAGATTCAGCAATTGCACTATTAGGTATTTACCCAAAGGATACAAAAACACAGAGTCAAAGAGATAGATGCGCCCCAGTTTTATCATTATCAATAATAGCCAAATGGAGAGAGTCCAAATGTCCGTTGACAGATGAATGGATACACACACAATGGCATATTATTCAGCCACCAAAAAGAATGAATCTTGCCATTTGCAATGACATGGATGGAGCCAGAAGGTATTATGCTAAGCGAAATAACTCAATCAGGGAAAGACAAATACCATTATGATTTCACTCATATGAGGAATTGAAGAAACACAACAGATGAGCATATGGGGAGAGAAAAGAGAGGGAAACAAGGCACAAGACACTCTTAATGATAGCAAATTGAGGGTTGCTGGAGGGAGGGGCTAGATAGGGGCTGGGCAGTGAGGAGGGCACTTGTTGGGATGAGTGCTGGGTGCTGTATGTAAGTGATGAGTCATTGAATTCTACTCCTGAAACCAATATTGCACTGTGTGTTAATTAACTACAATATAAATTAAAAATAAGGCTTTATCACTTCCAGGTTTTCTCCTGCAGAAGGAAAGCCCACTTGGGCTCACCCTCTGCTTCACAGTCCACTGTATTTTCCAGAAGGTGTTTTCACTAAACAGTTTGGGGAAGACAACAAGCAAAAATGCCCAGCCTGTTGAGGAGCACACATGAGATACGATGCCATCAGGTGACACTGCCACTCACGGGCACTCCCTGGGGCCAACGCTTTGTCCTCTCCAGGGGCCGCCGGGCAGCTCAAGCATTTTCAGTGGCTCACACCCACCATTTCTGTCCAAAGCGTTACAGTTCAAAGAGTAAATTTAGGGCCAAAATTTTTATAAAGCCATAAAAACGATTTGGAAGCGACAGTTCAGTTAGCGAAGACAGAGCAAAATGAAGAAAGCTATTTCAAAAGGATTCCCGATCTTTGTGGAATTTTGAGACAAACTGCAAAGCGGCCTATGAATGATGTTCGCTGTAGAATTATCTCAGAAGCTGTGAGTCAGGCTGGTTTCATAGACTCCTACGTTGGACTATACTATTTTAAAGAAGATGTGCCATGAAGAAGACTTCCATTTGAAGGACAAGAGAAAACCATAATCCAGCGTTTGTTCAAATGAGAAGTGGCTCTTTAATCACATGATGAAAGTATTTGGAGAGGGAAAGATTCTTCTTTCTAGTTAATTATCATTTAATGGCCAGGGGATTATTTTGCATAAACTAATATGCAACAGCACTGTTTAAAAACTCCCAGTAGTATTGATTAATTAGTTCTCTCATTTAAAGACTTTAATCGGGCTATTTTTCAAAGGAGAAATAAGTGTAATACATGCAATGTGTTGAGTATAAAAAAATCATGTATTATTTTAAGCGAAATGAAAGATATCTTAGCAGAATCCCTAGGGGTAGAGTAGCATAGCAACCTTGGCCTTACCCTTTAATCTCAAGGCTTCTAATACCTTTGAGTCAGCTGTTACGTCACTCACTAGCTTGATTTCGATGTTTTGCGAAGTCAGTTGGAGCAACTTTTCAAAAAGACGTTGACCCTAGAAAAAAATACGCAGAGACAAGGAAAGTCAGAAACCCTGCAAGTAAACTATTTTAAACAGGTATAAAGAAACTTATTAAAAATGGAAACTATTCATTCAAATTTTAAATGGCAAGCACTTTAGTCATTGATATTCATGGAAAATTCTTTCAAGAGAGTTATATAAACACAGTGGCAGATTGTGCTTTCCTGAGTGGTGTGCAACCCGACCATTCTTGCCATCATAATTTCGATGTGACAGTGCAAATCTACTCTACTTTTTCATGAATTCTGACATTACCCACGCATGCAGGGGCAGCAGAGAATCTTAGCTGTGACTAGGCCAGGACAGACCTGGACTTGAGCTGGTGTTCGTTTATAAGTTGTGTTTTCGAATCTCACTAATCTCCAGCTTCTTCCTCAGTAAAACACATATAATGGTAATATTTACTGTAGAAGGTTTTTGTGAGAATTAAAGTCGCAGGTAAGTACCTCTGTAGTGGGAGCTCTTACAGGGAAAGTCAGGATGAATCTACGTGATTGGCCGTGATTGGCCTGAATTCATTCACCTTCTGGTTTAAAACTTTGACTGAATTCAGCTAATGTTCTGCCTAGCACTCTGTAATTACTAGTACAGACTAAAAATGACTGAAATAAAAATACAAAATAAACAGTACAGGTTTGGCTTCTGTAAGGTTTGCACAAGCATTACATTTTTATAGTTAAGTTTTACTCTCCAGGAGCCTCTGATTAGAGTCCATTACATCCTGGGGGACGGGACTGCAAGCCTGTCTGTTTATGGTGTGTTTAGACTCCCTCTCCTTATCATAAACGCAACTGGGCTTCTTTCATTGATTTCTCAGATCTTTGTTATTCAGACACAAACTCAAATGCCTTCGGGGGGTCAGACAGGCAAAAAGGCTTTTTTAAAAAAAGTTTATAATAGTTTATTGTCAAATTGGTTTCCATTTAAACACCCAGTGCTTCTCCCCACAAGTGGGGAGAGGGCTTTGCTTTTCATGGCCCCCAAGGGGCAAAGTTTTATCCTGTTTTGAGAAGAATGGACTGTTAATGGGGCGCATGGGTGGCTGCATCACCCCATCCAGCTCAGGTACATGATCTGGCAGTTCTTGAGTTCGAGCCCTGCATCGGGCTCTGTGCTGACAGCTCGGAGCCTGGAGCCTGCTTCAGAGTCTGTGTCTCCCTCTCTCTCTGCCCCTCCTCCACTTGCCCTCTGTCTCTCTTTCTCTCAAAAATAAATAAACATTAAAAAAATAAAATAGAAGAATGGATCGTTAATAACGATTATGTACAGGGGATGGAGACTGAGAAGGCAGAATGGAGGAAAGGTGGATGCAGTGCATGACTCCTACAGTTCAGCCTCCTCAGAAAAAAGAGAAGCCAAAGATCAAAGCCTAAAGCTTTGGAGGGTGAGGAGGAGGGAGCTAGGGCCACCTGGCAGGCAGGAGCCTGTGACACAAGTGAGAGTTGTACCCCAAGGCAGGCACCAAGGCTTCCTTTTCCTTTAACTAATGTGCTAATGGAGGTTGTCCAAAGGGGAGCTCACTGAATTACTCCTCACTCAGAGCCTGGAGGCAGGCTCACAGCAGGTGAGGTGCTGAGTGAGTGCAGCAGGCAGTTTTCAACTGCTAATTTCAAAGAGGTGGAGTGGGGAGTGAGCAAGAGAAACATATGGAGAGACAGAGGACAGAGGACAGAAAACAGCAGCTGACTTGCAGTTGCAGAATCCATGTGGATTTCAGGTTTACTGCAGAGAGGCAAGGACCTGGGCAGCGAGAGGCTCAGACACCGGGGCAGAGAGGGACACCCAGGTGGCGGGGCTCTGTGGTTCTCCTGCAGGGTCATCACCAATACAACTTTCCTCGTCAGCTCCGGCAATCCACTGGCGTGCACTACAATCTTGTCACACACCCTTGGATGCTTGGTGATGTCTGCATGGTCCAGATTTTTGGAGCCCAGACCCATGGTCATCATATAGTCACAGGTTGTTCGTATTTTCCCCCTTCACAAAGAGAAAAAGCTTATGTGCTTCGTGTTTGATGAGACTCACCAGTAATGGGCTGGCAGTTTTACACAAATCTTTTTTTTTTTTTTTTTTGCTCTTAGTTCACAATATATTTAGTACAAATGAAACATAAGAGATCTTCTAACCTATCTGTGTTTCTGGCTCTGTGCTGTAAATCGATTCCCACGGTGTTATTTTTGTGAGATTTAAAATGAAGACCAGAACTTTCAAACATGGATGAAAATAAAAACTCCCATATCCACAGATACTGGCAGACTGTCATTAAATAATGCTTATTTTTATTGTTAGTATGTGCTGATTGCTTACACCAAGGATTCTTAAAATTGTTAAGTGCGAACTGTAAGAAACTTGGGCCTGGAGGGAACTTCCCTGTTTTTAGTGTCTTATTGCACCTGAGTTCAGCCTCAGCCCCTCCATCCTGACCCGGAGTCTACCTTCTGGGCCTGCGCTGAGGGCTACGTGACTGTCCTCAGGGGCGAGGACAGAACAAATGAGAAGACGAGGTCCCGTCCCTTGCTAATGGTTGTGTGTGACACAGTTTGCATACTTTGTCCTCCACACAATGGCTGCCCCCTTGACACTCCCCTACACCCCTAAACCGCGCCCTCAAAATAACAAACGTCGTCCTACGTCCCAGGAGAAGGCCGCTCCCTGTATCACTTTGTAGCCTTTTCACACCGACCGCCCCACCCCGCCTCCGTCCCTCCCGCTTGCCTGCTCGCTGGTCAGAAGGAGCCCGGAGTCCTCGGGCTCGGGCCGCACCTGCAGAGTCCCTGTGAGCTTGGTCTCTGTGTCTGTCCCCATAATAGTCTTAACTTCCCATGCACACATTTTTGCTAAGACATCAGAATGTAGTAACAATGGTATGAAACATCTTCTCTACACTGAGATCTGTAGTAAGGGCTACTGTTTTCTGAGTTAAATCTACTCACTGTATTCTTATAAAGGAATACAAAAGCCCCTTGGTTTTTAAATATCAGTACAGTTAACTTTTAACACAGGTTGGAAGGGCACAAGTCTACTTACACTTGGATTTTTTTGACAAATATAGCACAGCCCTGTATTTTCTCATCCTTACTATATTCTTAATAACGTTTTCCCTAGTTTACTTTATTATTCATAGAATATACAAAACATGTGCTGGTTGGCTATTTATGTTATCAGTCAGACCTCTGATCAACAGGAGGCTATTAGCAAAGTTTTAGGGAGTCAAAAGTTATATGAGGATTTTTGACTATGCAGGGAGTTGGTACGCCATGGACCCTTGGGTTGTTCAAGGACCAACTAATATAAAAACTTGCCCCTCCTGATGAAAAATGGTAGGCAAAATTTCAAAATTAAAATCAAATGAATCATCTTGAAGATAGTAGCTCAGGTGTGTTGAACAATTTAAGTCAATTAAGCCCAGGCAGCCTGCCTAGAGACTGGGGTATGAAGTAATGATTAGTAAAGGGATTAGTTAGCCACCTAATACTGCCCCTCCTTTACCTAAAAGGAAGAAGCTACTAATAACCTGATAAAGTCAAATTATCAGTGCATTTAAGGAGCCCAACAAGAGAGAAGATGCTTGAACACAATGGGCACTTGATACAGACTACTCGAGAAGACAGAACTAGAGCTAAAACACAATGTAAGTACTTGAGGACAGGGAAGCATGGCTGGGACGAACACTCTATTATGATTTTAGAACTAAATTAGAAAAATAATTAAAGAACAGCATAGCCACTGTTAGACCACTGGGTCTGAAGATCCCAAGGAAGAAATATCTCAAAGTGCACACATGCACACATTCACAGACACGAAAACAAGGGAAGGAAAGGGTGATAGATAAATTGAGGACATATAACATAGGGCTAACAGGTGTACTGGAATAAAAGAAGAGGCAAGAAGAATAAGCTTTCAAGTAACAGAAGAAAAATTGTCCTACCCGAGGAAAGACCTAAATCTACATGTTGAAAAGATAATTAAAGATAAAGGTAAATGCAATACCAAAAGACACATTTAGGTATATTTTGTGATCAATACCAAAGAGATAGAGAAATTCTTAAAAACTTCTGGCCAAAACCAAAACAAAACAAAAGTTACCTACCAAGCAAAATGGATCAAACTGGCATGGAGCCAAACACCTGCAACACGAAGCTGGTGCATGGTGGCGACAGAATACAAAAGACAAAATAACTAAAGCCAAGAAATGCTGTACTCAGTCAAAGATTTTACCTGCCAGGTGAAAAATATATTTCAGATATATACATATTTAGAAATTATATTACCTTCATAACCCATATGAAAAACATATTCAAGGAAAGAATGTAATTAAACAGTAAAGAACACACAACACCATCAAGAGCTGAAGAGGAGAAGAGACAAGTAATGAACAAGATGATATGGATTATTTGTTTGATGTAACTGCTAAATAAGGATTCTTGACATAGAAGAGACACATTACAAAGGAAGGTCTACTGTTCTACTGAGAATCTATTACGTGATTCTCAGTGGGAGGTAATATTACCCTACAGGTGAAAGGACACAGGTCTGAACCAAACTGACTCCATGACAGGCTTTAAGTTTCCCCTCTGAGCTTAAAGGCCTAAGTTTTGGTTTCCCAGAGTCATTAGACAATAGCAGGAAAAGGGCACAGACTGCTCAACAAGCGACGGCCCTCGCAGCACCCAGTCAGAAGTAGCCAGCCAACACACTTAGCATTCCTAAGGACAGGCCTGGAGATGGAAACTATAGATAGTTACCTGTTGCTTAATGCTAGAATAACCAGTTACTCACCCCACGTGGGGGTCCTTAGCCCACCCTGTAATTGGTTATTTTCAAAGAAACACTAAAGGTCATGATTGGGTTCCGCCAAAAGTAATGAACACTCTTCACAATGTGTATGGTTAGAATGGTTGCTAAGGCTGTTATATGATGATGGTTGGATTACTGTGCCTATGGCATAATTTTCTGTAACCCCCCTTTTCCAAACCCCATAAAAACCCTACCCAGCCTTTGTTCGGGGCTCTTAGCACGGATCCACTGCATTGGTGAGGTCCGCGAGCCTGAGCTTAAGCCCGAATAAATGCCCTTTGCTTTTGCATGTGTGACTCCACCTCCCCGGTGGGCTCTGGTTTTGGGGGATATTGCAATCTGGGCATAACACAGGGGCTGATTTGGTTCACTGTGTGCCTGTGTGTGTAAGGTATTCTTTATAAAATAAAACACAGATATATATATATATATATATATATATATATATATATATATATACACACACACACATATACATATATATAATTATACATTATAATATATAATATATATAATGAATATGCAATATGCAATGTATCTGTGGTATTAAAATCTCATGATTACGGGAGCAGGTTTAGGAAAAAACATCTAAAAAGTCTTAGTAAGGTGATAGTAAAAAGAAGATTGAGAAACACTGGTCTACAACCAACAGGATAAAGAATCTCAGTAAAAATTAGAATAAGAGTTGGGAGGGCTTCAAAGTACTAGATGAGAAAGAGTAGGCACTTATTCTGTGATGGCACAACTTATGGAGCAGTGACAGTTGTAAACTGGTATGTACCAAACAACACAGCAGCTAAATATATAAAGCAAAAGCTAATGATAATGCAATTAAAACACTACAACAATATAATATAATACTTTAAAATATGTCTTTCACAAGTGGGTGACCTAAAAAGGAATAAATGAGAATACATGAAACTTAAATAATATTATCAATAAACTTGGTTAGGCATGTACATTTATATATATTTCTCATTTTACATATCATATCCCTCAAAACAATGGTTTGCTTGTCTCTAAAAGATCATGAAATTCTGTTCTGTAACTGCCATTAAGAAAATCTGAACAAGGGGTGCCTGTGTGGCTCAGTCGGTTAAATGTTGGACTCCTGATTTCAGCTCAGGTCATGATCTTATAGTTTGGGTTATGGGTTCAAGCCCTGCATCAGGCTCTGTGCTGACAGTGTGGAGCCTGCTTGGGATTTTCTCTTTCTCTCTCTCTGCCCATCCCTGCTCTCTCTCAAAATAAATAAACCTATCTTTATATATATTTACATAGACTTTTTTATTTTTATTTTTATGTTCTTTTTTATTTTTTTATTTTTGAGAGACAGAGAGAGACAGCCAAGCAGGGGAGGGTCAGAGAGAGAGGGAGATACAGAATCTGAAGCAGGCTCCAGGCTCTGAGCTAGCTGTCAGCACAGAGCCCGTCACGAGGCTCGAACCCATGAACTGTGAGATCATGACCTGAGCTGAAGCCAGATGCTTAACTGACTGAGCCACACAGGTGCTCCACATAGATTTTTTTTTTTTTTAAACGAAAGGAAACCTGAACAAAAGTGTAAGGGAGATATTCTACTGGCTTCATTCTTTGCTCATAGTCTAAGAAAATGAGAAACATACCATTAATATGCAACACATAAAACAAATCATACCTACTTAAAAATTTAGCTCAATCAGATTATACATCACAGGCGAAAGGAAAAGTGAATTTCTGTATTTTCTGGAAAGCTATAAATAGGTGAGCACTTCATAGCAAAACCATGAAACGAAGCAATATCTGATGTCGGGGGAATTTATAACCGTAAATGTCATCAGCTTGATAAAAAATAAAAAGTTACACATAAAAATGAATACAGAGAAGGGAACTTAATAGAGAATCCAGAAATAGTGCACCCAGGATTATATCAATAATAAAGGCACTGTTTTAATTCAGTCTGTAAAAGATAAAGTGGCTAAATCTGACACAATTGCAAAGGCCTCTATATTACACCACTTAGAAAAATATGTTTTCAGGCAGAATAAAAACATATCAATGCTTTCACGAAAATCTACGCAAGTACAGACAGGTATGTTCCGTCTTCAAGTAGGGCAAACCTTAACCAAGCTATAGGAGGCTAAATAATGGTCCCCAAAATGTCAGGTCCTAATCTGGAATCTGTAAATTTTACCTTATTTGGAAATAGGATCTTCGCAGATAGGATTAAAGATCTTGAGATGAGGTTATCTTGGATTATTTGAGAGGGCCTCAAATTCAATCAGTGTACTTGCAGGAGAGAGGCAGAGGGCACTGGGCACACCCAGGGACCCTGCCACATGGAGACCAAGCAGAGGCGTTTGGAGACGCCAGCCTTAGAGACCGGAGGGGTACAGCCACCAGCTAAGGGGTGCTGGCAGGGGTGAGAAGTGTGTTCTCCCCCAGGAGTGGAGGCCGCTGGAGCCTCGGGACGGGGCACTGCTCTGCTCTGACACCTAGGCTTCAGCCCAGGGAAACTGATTTCAGACTTCTGTCCTCCAGAACCGGGAGAAAATAAATTTCTGCTGTTTGAAGCCACCTGTCTGTGGTACTTTGTTGCCGTGGCCACAGAAAGCTAGTACACCAGCAAACTACAGAGAAGCAATAAAAGCTGCACAGAATTACACAAGTTAAAACATTACAAACAGCAAAAGATACCACAAAGTAAATGGAGAAACAGTAAAAATTTGGAGTATTTGCTGGGTAGATGAGTAGGGAGGGGCTGACAGCTGTACTCTACAAAAATATATTATAAATCAGTAAGAAAAGGCCAACAGCCCAGTCAACGCTGGGCAAAGTATGGCTCACAGACACAAAGGGATGCTTTCTGTAGCCAAGAAAAGCACGGCACAAAGCACTCCAGAGACCTCTCTTTGCAAGCAGGAGACTGGAAAACATTTATGAGTGGCAACCTTTGCTCCCATCGATGATTTGGGGACAGGGCACTCTGACATTGCTGCCTTCCACTCAGGAATCCCACACCTAGAATACATCCCAAAGACACCTAAGCACCAAAATGTGTGTGTGTGTGTGTCTGATTATACATCTTAGGTAAGTTCTTACCCACTTATGCACACATATATGTACACATATGTGTACACGTGTATCTCTATGTGCACATAAAGTTTCAAAGTATAAAAGGATGGATGACAGAAATGATTGGTGATACAGTCACAAGAAAACAAGACTAGGATTTACGTTAAGCTGTGATATCCTTTTAAAGCCATATACTTGCCTTGATTTTTTCCCCTTAATTTATGATTTAAGAGCCAAAACCATGTATGTGTGGATCCTCTCTTGACTCAAGTTCCTATTTATTTAACCAATTAATTCAATTATCTTTAAGACTGATCTTTTACTTACTTACTATATTTGCTGAAATTTTCAGAACTAAATATGCTGAAATTTTTCTTTTTCATTTATTTTTTTAAGTTTATTTATTTTTGAGACAGAGCATGCACGGGGCTCAAACTCACAAAACGGTTAGATCATGATCAAGCCGAAACCAAGAGTCAAATGCTTAACCAACTGAGCCACTCAGGTGTCCCTCTTTTTTTACTGAGAGCAATGAATTTCAACACATTTAGTTGAAGCCTGCTAAGTGCCAAGACCTTCATAAATGCTGGATATGAATGATGAGTGGGAAATGCAGCCCAGTGCATCAGATGTCAGGAGGAAGGAGAGACTTGGGAACAGTGTAACAGGGACACTAATCACGCAGCCTAAGCCACACAGGAAAGTTCCCCAAAGGAAGGGAGGATAGAAAAGAACGTTCCAGATGGAGATCTGTGGCCTGAGGAGGAGGGTCTTGTAAGCCTGGGTGGAATTCGGTCCGTGTCTGGGAACTCCGTGGATTTCTGATGGATTTTACCTAGGGAAGTACAGAATGGACTTTCTGTGCTAAAAGAAATTCTGACTGCAAATCGGAGAAGGGCGAGTACAGGGCAGGGCTGGAGGCTGAACAGAGCAATGGGAGCAGTACATGGTCTGATGAGAGAGAACGCAGCCAGGGATGGAGTAGAACGATGGAAATCTCAGGCATCCATGAGACCGCACAGTGATGAACTCCACGGCCGGGCTTGGGCTTCAGGGGGACAGCACAGCCAGCAAAGGTGGCCAGACGTCCCAGCAGTTCTCCGGACGTGTCTGTAGAACTTGGAATTCCTCATCCAAAGGGAGAAGATGGTGGCCTAGAGCTCACAAATGTCCTGAGATCATGGATCAGTCACAGCTTTGGGAAGTCAGTGCCACAGGCCCAGCCGCTGAGCAGAGGACACCCGCTTCGTGGACCATGAGCGGCAAGCATCGCCTGCCTGATGCCAGGGAGGAGTACCTGCCATGCAGGCATGCAGGCTGCTGGTCCATTCATCAACCCGGGTTCGATCCCATTAAGGGGCTTAATTATTCTGAACAGTTACTCATGGAGGCCTTGCCTTGTGACTGTTATGCAGACAGTGGGCAGGAATGCAGCCACCCCCATTCAGGGGCTGATAGATGAAGAAGACACATGAATAAACTCATCCTACCAATCGTGGGCCAGAAAATAGCAAGGAATTAATACCAGCAGTGGCATGTGAAGCAGGGACCTAGGCCCTGCATTCCTCCAGTAGCTGGAGTGTAGATTTGAAGTTCCCCGGCATCTGCTCCGACTAGAAAGGGGAGGCGGACAAAGTCATCTCGACAGAAGGGGGGCTTATTAGCATCCTCTGCTGCAGAAGAGGTGATGTGAAGGGCAAGGGAGGGACACACGACATACGCCGGTCACTCCAGCTCTCCTGCAGTCACTTGTTCTGAGGGGACGGCGGGTCCCACACAGAATGGAGACAGAATTCCTTCAGACCCTTACTCGTGACGATCCAGCTCCCCCCACAATATAACCACGAGGGTGCCCTACATGCTCCTTGAAAATCCCTCTGTCTGAAGAAAGAAGCCCAGCCTCCTTAGCCCTCTGACCCCACTTCTTCTATTTTTAAAAAATATTTATTTATTTGCGGGGAGAGTGCAAGCAGGGGAGGGCTAGAGATGGGTACAGAGGATCTGAAGCAGGCTCTGGACTGACACGCTGACAGCAGTGAGCCCGACTCGGGCTCGATCTCACGAACTATGAGATCATGACTTGAGCCGAGGTCAGATGCTCAACCGACTGAGCCACCCGGGTGCCCCATGACCCTACTTCTAAGAACTGACCCCAAGCGAAGAAGCAAAAAGAAAATGTTTTGCACAGATATGTTTACAGTAGCAGAATTTATTCAGAAAGAGGAAAATAAAGAAAATAGATTAAATGTCCAATAATAGTTACATAAATTTAAGTTGGTGTATCTACAACATTGGATATTATACAGCCAATTTAAAATAATGTTTACCAAGAACAGGAGAAAGTACTTAGGGTGTAATGTCAAGATCAAAATTAAGATATAAACTTACTTATGTATGTACTTATACACAAAATATCAAACTTTAAAAAGTTTGTTTAAAAAAGTTTTTTTACATTTATTTTATTTGAGAAGAGACAGAATGTGACTGGAGGAGGCGCAGAAAGACAGGGAGACACAGAACTGGAAGCAGGCTCCAGGCTCTGAGGTGTCAGCACAGAGCCCGACACGGGGCTCGAACTCATGAGCGATGAGATCATGTCATGACCTGAGCTAAAGTTAGACGCTCAGCCAACTGAGCCACTCAGGTGCCCCAAACTTAAAAAAATTTTGTTGATGGTCACATGGATGATTTTGTTTTTCTTCATTTCCCTGTAGTCTCCAAATTTTCTAGAGTGAGAAGCTATTTCCATTACCATGAGGAAAAAAATCCAACTGATTCTTTCTAAAACCAAGTTGCAAAAACTGAAATTGGCCACACACAGGAAATGCAGCAAGGAGGTCTAGAGAGGTGAACTGACTAAGATAAGACAATTTTAAGGACAAATCATTATTGAATCTTATCTTTGGGTTCATGATTTATTCATGCCTATATGATTGGATTTAAAAAGAATCACAGAGGTTAAACTCTCGCTAATCATAGAGCTTATGAGTTTATATCAGAATGATTATTTCCCTTGGAAATATACTGGAAAGCAAGCAAGAGCATAATTAGGATTGCTCATCAGATGGGGAAACAGAAGCATGGTAAAGCAGCAGGAATTTACCAGGAAAGAAAAGCGCCAAGGGAGACCCAGCCACAGGAGCCAGAGAGCCAACAGAGTCGTCACAGGGAGCCAAGGACGGCCTTCCCAGCCTGCTTCCCACTGGTTCCTGTCGCTGCTTGACCACCCGCATTCCCAGCAGGGGTTTCTCCAGCTCCTGCACCATCCTTTGAGTTCCATGGAGGGTGGGGACCACTGCTTACTTGATTTTGCATCCCCAGCAAACAGCACAGTATCTGACTAACTCTCTGTGCAATAAAGACACACGCAAAATCATTTTGGGGCCACGTTTCAAATGCAAGAATGCTAATTTATAAGCATCTGCTGAGTGCTGACTTTCAGAACAGGGAAAAGATGGTCTTTTGCATGGAGACACCCTTTCCATCAGGTGATGCTATTTTCATGCTGACACAACACCAGGAGCTCGACTGAAATAATATTTAGCCTAGAGATGAGAGGGCTGAAGGGGAATCTACTGTTTCAAATTCCAAAGCAATCACGGGGCTCCCTTCTCTTCCTGGCCACATGCTAGACAATAAAGCTACAGGAATAAACATGACACATACCCTGGGGGCCAGAACGATGTGGAATATTCCAGTAAAAGGTGTCGCCTTTTTATAGCATCACTGAGAGAACAACTGGAATAAACGGGGTTTATTCATCATGTTACTGAAACATCTAAGATTGGATGACAAACCTGATGGGAAGGGACCAATGCAGCCCTGCTGTCAAATCTAGAAGCATCAATCGCTGTTTATTAGACTGGGGTGCTTTTAGGCAGTGATCCTCAATCCTGGCTGCCCAACAGAGCTATCATGTTATCTTTTTTAAAAGTATCAAAGCCTGGCCCCCTCCCCCAGATACTCTAATTTAAGTGTTTTGGGTGGGCTGGGCATCCATATGTTCTAGAATCTCCCCTGGTGATTCTGACAGGTAGTCATGGTTGAACACTGGCCTACCAGGGGAGTGGGGGAGAATCTACCTGAAAACATGCACATTTCTCTTTCTTCTTTCTTCTCCCAAACCCCAAAGAACAACTTGTATCCAACTTGTAGTATCCTGGGTAGAATTATCTCAATGCCCTTTAACAGAAGTTGAGAAGGTGACAGACATCTTAAAGTTAATCCCACTGTTAGGTAACAGAGAAAGCAGGCTTCCACTAAGTAAATGTGAAACTAATGTCCTGCACCAGAAACCAAAAATAAAATGAAAACAGCAGCTCTCTTTTATGAGCTCCATTATTTGTTGTTTTACAAACATTATCTAAATCAGATTTACAAAGCCATCAAAGGAGATTGGCAGTATTATACCCATTTTATAGATGAGTTTATTAAGGATGGAGTAGGTCACGGCATTTGCCCAATGTGGTCACAACTACTAAACTAAACATATGTTAGTCAGACACATGTGCTGCCAAACCCTGTGATTTTTCACAGATTATGTGCCTCCTGAAGAATGCTGCTCATTTGTCTTTTCTACAAAATCAAACTCTGAGAACTGAAAATAAACAAAATAATGAATTCTAAACTGAGCCAAAAAACAGAGCATTAGTATGCATCCTAATCTTGTTTCCATTCATTTATACATGTTTCATTTTTCCCTGTATCCCTGTAAAAAAAATACAAAACAGAAAACAGTTAGTCATAATATAGTACGAGTGCGTGCAGGCCCTCAGATCCACATCACAACAAGGGATGACATGTGTGTTTTTCATGTTTTATTGGAATATTCCACTTTCTCTGGCTATCTCACATCAACCTGCTAGTTACAAGGCACCAACCTCTTAATTGCAACAGGCTCCAAGAATTTCAATTACTTAAAGAAGAATCCAGTCTTGGGGCGCCTGGGTGACTCAGTTGGTTAAGTGTCCGACTTCGGCTCAGGTCATGATCTCACAGTTTGTGAGTTCAAGCCCCGCATTGGGCTCTGTGCTGACAGCTCAGAGCCTGGAGCCTGCTTTGGATTCTCCGCTTCCCTCTCTCTCTGCCCATCCCATGCTCTCTCTCTCTCTTTCTCTCTCTCAAAAATAAATAAACATTAAAAAGTTAAAAAAAACAAAAAAGAATCCAGCTAAACTACACTAATTTCCTTTCAGAATTACTGAAAAGCAGGAATTGCTGTAATTTTATTTCTCCTAGATTACAAAAAAATCCAGTAAAAAAAGAAATTCTTATTAAAATTAAACATTATCAGGTATATTTCTCAGACTATTACACTGGCAAAAACAGGAAATACCCCTGTGTTGCAGAGTGGGCACTGACTGTCTACATGATAAATGAATGAACAGGCTTCTTCACTAGACTGGGGGGAAGGAATGGACCCATCTTGGGATGGAAGGGGTGGAAAGAATGGTGAAGCCTGGAGAGCCAGAGCCACAGCTGACCCCTCTAGACTGCAGGCTTCCTAGGGGTGCTCAAAACGGTGATTTTAATAGAAAATGTTAATGATGCTATTTATGGGTAAGTCGAGAACACAGCTATAAAAATCACGGCCCAAGGAAGAGGTTTCAAGTTAGGTAAAGCAAAAGCCCTTGTCTGTTGGTTAACCTACGTCAGGTAGGAAGAATACTGCTGGCAAGGAATGAGTGGGTTACAAGATGAACCAATGACCCGAGTCATACTTGCATGCAGCTGCCTGGCCCACAACAGCGAGGGGCAGCCCACCAGCACCAAGAAGAGATCTCTCAATGTGGCCTAGGTGTAGGAGTCTTCAACTTAAAACAAAAACAAGGGGAGGGGCCCCTGGGTGGCTCAGTCAGTTAAGCATCTGACTTCAGCTCAGGTCATGATCTCATGGTTCGTGAGTTCGAGCCCCAATTCAGGCTCTGTGCTGACAGTGTGGAGCCTGCTTGGAGGATTCTCTCTCTCTCCTTCTCTCTTTGCCCCTCTCCCACTTGGTCTCTCTTTCTCTCTCAAAATAAACAAACTTTAAAAACTAATTAAAGGGGGAAAAAACAAGGAGCAAGAAAACTAAGCAATTGACCAATCAAGAAAATCAGAAGTGGCTGTAGGTTTGAGAAGACCACATCACTTTCCATGGATTCAAGATTTCTGATGTCAGTGTCCAGAGATACATGTGTGTACGTGTGCACATGTGCATGGGTGGGTGTAGAGAGCAGATGGGTGACAGCAAGACTGCGTGTGGGTGTGTGTTTGTGTAAAGATTTTACTTACTAAACGAAAGTTACAATTGTATATATAATGATAATTTGCATAATCCTTATCTACCCAGGGCTTTACATTTAAAAGAAAAATGTAATGTTTATTTATTTTGGAGAGAGACAGAGAGAGACAGCATGAGCAGGGGAGGGACAGAGAGAGGGAGATACAGAATCGGAAGCGGCTCCAGGCTCCGAGCTGTCAGCACAGAGCCTGACCCAGGGCTTCAACTCACGAACTGTGAGATCATGACCTGAGCTGAAGTCGAACACTTAACCGACTGAGCCCCCCAGGTGCCCTGAGCTTTCCATTTTTAGACTCTATGTATGTTTTTTTTAACTTTACCTGGTAACCACCCCAGTTTCCAGCACAGTGTAAAGCACATAATAAGAACTCATTATTTGTTAGTAAAATTAAACTGGTTGGAATGAGAGTTGCAGGAGGTGACAAATAACATTCGTGAGAATACACAAACAATAAGATGGGCAAACACGAACCTACAGATAAAGGTTCTCTATACTTCACAGACCTTAACTAGTGTGATCTACACAGCTTATGAGGTATGTGACCTCTGACAGTGCTGGTGAGATCGGGGCCTACAGAGTTCAGCATCTCACTCAAAGTCACAAGGCTGATAAGTGGATAAAAAGGAACCTGAACCATCCCCTCCTCACTCACCTCTAGAGGCTGCCTACCATCCACGGTATAGGGACAGGACCCCAGCTTCTCTTCCCGCAAACCGTCTGTGGATCACTGAACTTTCATTCCTATTACTCACCAAACTGAGCAAATACATTACATTTTCTAAATCATAATTTTTCAAAATTGTGATGCATCATCAACTGGCAATCATGACTTACTGCAGATGAATAACTAATTGATTTCGCATCAGTACATCTCTTAAAGATGTGGGAGCTCGCTAATTATCTTATTTGGTTTCCCACACTGAACTCACAGAGAACAGGGTTTTGTTTTGTTTTGTTTTGTGTTTTTCCCCCAGTGAATTAGGTAGCTCTGAAATCATCAAGTCAATTTCCTGGTTTTTCCTGAAAAGTCTTGGTTTCATAAATGCCCCTCATTTTATCCTATTAATAAGGAATCACATTGTCCTAGAAATTTCAGTATTTCAGGGTCTAAAATCACTATTTGGAGAGAAAGAAGCAAAAAATCCTTTGGCCAATTTAAAATTTTGATTAACTTTTAAAATACGGTTACCATGGAACGGTAGACTTCACTAGCCCTTGACATCCATGGGTTTCATATAGAGGAAAGTTACTAACCAGTTTCTTTTCACACAGAAGCAAATAAACACAACACCCAGTGCCAGGTGGAAAAACATGAATTTTTCAGGGTAGGAATTAAAACAGCAACCTCTTGGGACTACATATTAAGAATGCATTTTTAATGAATGTGATGAATGTGTCTGTTTCCACACACATGGCTGGCATTTACCATACTGTTGACAATGACCATCACTCACTCTTACGAAATTCCTTCTCATCCACAGAAGACATAGTTGTCATGTGCTATTTTTTTTTTTAACATTTATTTATTTTACTGAAAGACAGAGAGAGACACAGCACTAGTGGGGAAGAGGGAGAGAGAGAGAGAGACACAGAATCAGAAGCAGGCTCCAGGCTCTGAGTTGTCAATACAGAACCTGACAGGGTTGGAACCCACAAACCGCTAGATGATGACCTGAGTTGAAGCTGGACACTTAGTGGACTGAGCCGCCCAGGTGCCCTAGGTCATGTGTGATGTTTATCTGTGTCTTTTTTCTGCCCAGCGAGGGCCCGCCTGACACTGGCCGACCATTCCTCAGTATATACCTCATTCCTTATGTGTGTATTATAATAAGTAGATGGGCCGATCCTCAGTTATCCTGTGTATCTATGGGTCATTTATGGTTTCCACATTGGACTTTTCAGTCTCTGTTCATTTGACTATTTTACTCCTCAAAAGAAAATGATTTTCTTTTAAAAAACATATTGAAGGAAAATAAGCTGTGAACCAGGCCAATTTTCATTATACTACAACATCTTAAAAAAAAAATTTAGGGACCCGTAGGTGGCTCAGTCAGTTAAGTGGCCAACTTCGGCTCAGGTCATGATCTCACAGTTTGTGAGTTCAAGTCCTCTGCTGGGCTCTGTGCTGACAGCTGAGCCTAGAGCCTGCTTTGGATTCTGTGTCTCCCTCTTTCTCTTCCCCTCCCCTAAATATTAAAAATATATATTTAAAAAATATTTAAATGTGCTCACTTGGGTCATTAGGGCATGCATTTTTTTTCCCTAGCATTTTTTTCTGTGTGTGCAATAAGCTAATCAATGACTACATTCCAATATTTATAAGGCCTTGGTAAAAATAAAAGCATGCTCACAGGTCCAAACATTGGCCACTCAAGTTCTGAAATGAAATTTTTTTTTGCCAATTTTAAATCGTTGCATTTAGAACACTGCATTTCCTACTTATAATACAGAGTCTGTAAAGTACTATGCGATTTGTTTTCCCTGTGCACACGTTTCATATTCATATATGAAGAATGCTCTGTTATTTACTACAGCAGCTCAACTTGAAAACTGCCATGAATTTGCTACAAATTTGCATCCTTCAGTGTCTTGTGTGGAACAGTGCTAAATATTGAATCCGGAGTAAGGAAACCTCTATTGCATTTGAACGATTAAGATTGGGTAAAAATTCAATCAAATAGGCTTTCTGCCAGTATCTTTGTTTTCAGGAATGGTGAAACTTAATGGCCTGAAGAGAAGAGAATCTGGGGTCCTTAAATTGTACCTAGATCTCTCTAGGTTGGCAACTAAGGACCAGGTTGCCAGGACCTGATTTCCTGATCTCCGCTGTCAGGATGCGAAGGGAGGACAGAAGGAAACTGGCTTCTTTCAAAATAACCTTTAAAAGCCCAAAGGGTACCTGGGGGGCTCAGTTGGTTTAAGCATCTGACTTCAGCTCAGGCTGTTATCTTGTGGTTCGTGGGTTCAAGCCCTGCATCCAGCTGTCTCCTTCAGCATAGAGCCTGCTTTGGATCTTCTCCCCCAACTCCCTCTCTCTCTCTGATCTCGCTCTCAAATATAAATAAAAATTAGATTTAAAAAAGGCCAAGACATATGGTATTTAGACAAGTTCTCTTGGGTCCCTTTGCGAAACTGCTCTCAGGGACGAGGGTTGCATTGAGGGAAGATGGCAAACAGAGCCGGTCAGGCACCAAGCGCCATTTCCATGCCACAGGCTCCCTCTCTCTTTTCCTCTCTCTTTTTTTTTAATAGATTTTTTTTTCTTTTAAGATTTCCCAATTCATCTTAGTGCAATAGAGTCAACTCTGCTAGCATGTCAGCTCCGTGAAGGAAGGATCTTGAGTTTGTCCGCTGGGTATCCCTCACCACGGCCTGCACAGGCGAGAACTCGGTAATACTGCACGTGCTTTCCTCATTTGGCTCTTGATGGGGTCAAGTGTGATCACTCTGGAGACATAAATACCTTGCAAATACGTTTTAAATCTAGGAACTTCCCTTTTCTTTATACTTTTTGTCTCAAGGCTGGTGCTTGGGCTGAGTTGCCAGCACACACACCTGTGTGTAGACTCGTGTCTCCTGGTGTGGCCTGTAGGTTCCAGGGAAGCCTGGTGCGCACATCAAATGCTAGCACTTCCATTGGCCAGAGGCAGGCAAGGCAGATTTTCTAATTTGTACCACCTGGTTTTGTTGTGGTGGTGGTTCTTCCACTTGCTTTTTAAAAAATTGAAGTATAGTTGACAGAATATTCTAGGGCAACTGTAATATTCTGTTAGTTGCAGGTCACAGCATGGTGATCTAACACTTGTATACACTACGCAGTGCTCACCATAATAGTTGCATCTGTCACTATATACCATTATTATTATATTATTGACTACATTTCCTATGCTATACTTTATATCTTCATGACTTATTTATTTTATACATGCAAGTCTATGGGTGCCTGGGTGGCTCAGTGGGTTAAACATCCGACTCTTGGTTCTGGCCTTAGGTCATGATCTCATGGCTTTGGGGGTTCGAGCCCCACATGGGGGTTCCACCCTGGCAGCATGGAGCCCTCTTGGGATTCTCTCTCTCCCTCTCTCTGCCCTTCCCCTACATGCACTGTCTCTGTCTCTTTCAAAATAAATAAATAACTTAAGTATATATATATAACTCTAAGTCTATACCTCATAATCCCCTTCACCCCTAATGCCCATTTCCTCACCTTAAAGACCACAGTCCACACCTGGTGTTCAACTAATGGGGAATGAGTACAAGGAATTTATCAGCATCAACACTTGGCCACCAGTGGCCCAGACCAGAGGAACAGGATATTCACTGCCTTGCTGAGGAAGGAGCCCTCTAGACAAGCCTCATTCCTCCCTACAGTTCCCACTTCCCACAGGGCAGGGCTCCCGGCCGAGAACAGGCAGGAGTGGGAGCTGTTCACCAGATCGCTCTCACAGCCCGCTGGCACCCACTGAATCTGCACAGCAGGCAAAGCCCCTCCATCCTTCATGTTTGCACATGCAGAACCTTTCCGGTGAAGACAGAAGGAAATGACACTCAACACTGCAGAAAACCCACTGGTTTTAAACCGCAAGGTACCTGGTGGTGTTAGTATTCTAAGTGGCACAGAGAAGTGTCTCTTTTGAGGAGCTCTATGCCTCTGCCCAAAGATATAGGTTCTAACAGGGTGTCGTCCTCAAGGGTGCTGTGTAAGCTCAAGAAGAGCCAGGTTACACAGCAAATTGAAGAATTCCATTATTGCCAAGAGGCCAGCTATTGGAGTGAATGGAACGAAGCTTCCAAGCATGATCTTTCCACATCTGTAATGCCCACTGTCATTCACTCTGAAGTCAGGCAACTGACAAGAATTCTCTCCTGGATGGAACTCCAGCTGGGGCTCCTCTGAGCCCTCTTCTCCACAAGGCTCAAACTTGCCTAATAAAAACTGCAGGCTCTCAGCATGGATGACTTAATCCACTCCCACTTTGCTTGACTCCCTCCCCTCCTTACTCATTAACAGCCTTGAAAAAAATGCTAACAGTTCCTAACAGCTCAAGGCCATATCCCCAGGATGACCCTGGCCCTCTTTTTTTTTTTCATAATATTTTATTGTCAAATTGGTTTCCATACAACACCCAGTGCTCTTCCCCACAAGTGCCCTCCTCCATTACCACCCCCCC
>NC_043702.1:110718242-110760387 GCF_006229205.1 Suricata suricatta
CACTCATCAGGTGATGGACATTTAGGCTCTTTCCATGTTTTGGCTATTGTTGACATTGAACATTGGGGTACATGTGCTCCTATGCATCAGCATTCTGTCTCTCTTGGGTAAATCCCCAGCAATGCTCAAAAAACTATCCATAGAACTCCCTTATGACCCAGCAATAGCATTGCTGGGGATTGACCCTGGCCCTCTTAAGGTGCCTGCTTGAGAAAGCTCAAGATTGCCAGAAGAATGTACTGTTTGTGCTGCCGACACTCGTTGGGAGGGTCCCTGTCTCCCAGTGTCTGTGTGGGAGGGTAGGAGCCCAGGTTTGATAAGCACCAGTTCACGAACCCAGATGGGTTCCCTCCGGACCAATCCCCTCCCCTACTTTTTAGAAACATCTACCTCTCTGATCCCGTTCAAGCCCCTGCCATCCCCCTGCCCCCACTCCTTTACTTTCCTGCAAAATGCTCAGTCATCTCCGTACAGATCTTAGTTCAGTTCATTCAGACCCTCTTTCCTATGGCAAAAATACAGTACTGATTTAAATTTGTTCTTACCACTTTAACCAGTGCCTGGCTTTGTTCGTGTCTGACATAATCCATTCAACAACTACTCAGCACATATTTACTGAGCACCTAGTATGTGCCCAGCATCACACTTGGCATGGTTATGCAAAACAGACCTGGAACCTCATTCATCCATTTCACCACTGCTCTGTGAGTGATACCGAACACTGACCGTGAACTGTGGCATAGCCTTTGTGTGACCCGTTTTCTTCCCAGGAGTGTGAATACCTAGGTGAGTTTGTTGGGCTTAGAGAACAAGAGGGCTGATTGGGGATGGGGTAGTTCAGAACTTTTCAAGTGTTTCTGAGCCTATGACTCAGCTGGGGATCTTGTTGAAATGGAGAATCAGGTTCAGGTAGGGTAGGGGTGGATCCCAAGATTGTGCGTTTCTCATAAGTTCCCAGGTAATAAAGATGCTTCTGGTCCTAGGGCCAAACTTTGAGGAGTGAGAGTTTAGCTCACACCTGAAGGACGAGGATGGAAGGTCAGGTTTAAAGCAGAGAAAGGCCCCAGGTCCTTAGCAGGCTCCTGAGAATCATGTCTATCATACTGCCCATCAGGAACTCTACATTACCTATAAAGCCATGTGAGTGCCTTGGTCCACGGGTCTGAACCACAACCCCCACCCCCCAGAGCTGGCCAGATCTACCGGGTGCTCAGCTTACTGTCTTGGTCCCAGAATCACCTGGAACCCTGAAAAGGAATCTAGTGGGCACCCCTGGAGAAGGAGGCAGGTTCCCTGGGGCCTCCAAGCCCAAACAATCCCAGTCTAGACTAATTACAGGAATCCTGGAAGCCAACCAAGATAGAGGGCACCATCAGAAAGAAACAGTAGTTATGGGGGGAAAAATAAAGATACTTAGCAAAGATCACTTGGTAGCCGGGGAGAAAATTCCATCATTTAGGGGCAGAGCATATCAGAAAAGAGTTCGTCTAGGTCACCAAGTCCAAGAGTAAGTACAAATCTTTCCATTGAGTGTTTGACACACCTAGCTCTTCAGGAGTGCCCGTGAAGTGAACGGAGCTGTTGACAGGCCAGGATCACAAGGCAGGGACCCCCAGGCTGGTCTGGGTCCCAGCACACAGCGTGGCTCACAGATTCATGCTAAAGCTTGCAGTCCCTGGTCAATCCAGTGGCTATGAGCTGGTCTTGCCTATGGCTAAGGAAAGACAATTTGAACTATCTGTTTCTCACACTATCCAACGTGATGAATTGTTTCCAAAGTTGGCTGCCAAGGATCTCCCATTCCTGAATAGGCATGCTCCTCCTGGAATCTTTTGTCCCTTCCCTAGATGTGGGTTGGCCTAGTGACTTGCTTTGACTAACACAAAGTGGCCAAAGTAATGTTCTAGGGGTCCAGGAATTCAGAGATTTTGCAATTTGCACATTGCCCTCTTGGGATCCAGCTGCCCTATTAAAAAGCCCCAGGTTAGATTACTCAAAGTGATGAGTGCCTCCTTGGGGAGCCCCTGGTCAGTCCAGCCTCATTCACTGTCCCCCAAAGGCACAAGTGATCCCCAGCCAGCACTGCTGGAGCAAAATGCTGTGCAGCCTACTCATGGAATCACAGGAAATAACACTTCATAAGTTTGGGAGCTGTCTGTTTCACCATAACAGGTAACTGAAATAAAAACTAGTGCATGCGGCATCGTCTTTGGGACTGGGTGGCTGGGGATGCTGGCATCCTATTCTCCCTCAAGGCTGAAGGAACAGTAAAGAAATCGCTTCTGGGGCCCAGAGGAACGGATGGTGGGATGTTTGGCTACACCACTGCCCATGTAGAGTAGAAAATAGAAAGGGGGGGGGCGACTACTGGGTCCGTGGGCCTGGATAAGGAGGTCATTCAGGCGGGTTATCAAAGTGTTAGTAGTATATGGTAAGGACTGTTCAGTGTTCGTGCAGGATTTTGAGAAAATGTAGAATCTAGAACAGTCTCTCAATTCAGCAAAATATCCTCAAAGTCAGAAATGGCCTCAGGGTAAAGATGAAATGACAGATACGACAGTAAGAGTCCTTGTGAAGACCTCGGGATGACTAAAAGTGGCAGGCGGTTCACAGGCCCCCTTGGTCAGAGGAAGGGCTCATGGCAGTGTCAAGGGTCAGGTCCTGAAGCACCTTGAGTCACAGTGCAAAGTAGAGAAGACCCACTGTCCGCTATTCAGCGGGTCAGGGTTTTTGCTAACAGAGTGGTTTACGACTGGATGCATGTTAAGTCTACAAAGGCTTAAGGGATTGTTCCATTTGGGTCCAAAAAAGGATAGAGATGGTTTAAAATGAACAGAGGTCTGTGGGGCCTCAGATTTCTACCAGCAGGAGGCCAACTGAGGAAGTGGGAAGAAACGTAAACTATTTCTTATGGAAAAGAAACAACAACACAGTGAGGGGCAAAGAGCTTCTGAGAACCCCAGGCTAGGAAAGCAACCCCAGGGAGACCCAGGTCCTGCCTAGCCCAGCAGTGTCACCTGTTCCCCCAGCTCAGAAGACCGGTGGCATGTGATGGGCTGGATTTCAAAACTGCTACGGACTCAGCACTAGTCTGTACTCTCCGTTCCCCCATTAAACAAAAGTATCTGTCGTCGTTATTTCTTCCATGCCTCACTGTTGGGAGCGTGTGTTGGGAAGCATGTAGCTGGTCTCTTAGCTCACAGGTTTTCAAATCAAGAGGAGCACACCTGTAGGGCCTCACCCCGATCCGGATGTGATACAGAGGAGGAGATCCTTAACTTCCAGCCTTTGTTGTGATGGCGTGGATGTTTGGGGAGGGGGTGAGGAGGGCATTTTGTATGTGGAAGTGATATGGATTATTATGGCTGGAGTGGACTGTGGAGTATAATTTCCAAAGAAGTCTGTCAACAATCCTCCTCATTCCTGGAGAGTCCAGGTTGCGACTTGCTTTGACCAATGGAATTGGGTGGAAGCATCTTGGATCCCAGAGCCCATGTCTTCAAAGGCCTCGTACTTACTGCTTTTACCTTTTAGGATATAACCACCCTGTAAAAACTTCAGGCTAGTTTATTGTGTGATGAGAGACGTGTGCAGAGAGGGGTCCAGGTGACCCCCAGACATTCCAGTCACCCCTACGTAAGAGGCTGGAAGTGTGAGTAAAGTCCTCTTGGATCCTCCAGCCCTAGGCAAATCACTCCAACCGACACTGTGTGAATCAGAGGCGAGCTCTCTCTGCTAAACCCTGCTCAGAATCATGAAGAAGTAAGTGATTGTTATTTGTGATACCACTAAGTTTTGGAATGCTACACACAGCAACAAATCCCTGATGCACCTGTGTAAACAGGAGAGGTAGAAAAGTGCAGAACACAATTAGTAAATTTACTCAGTTCTTTAGCACAGCCTTTGTGGGTTTTGTTGGTTTTTTGTTTGTTTGTTTTTTTTTACCTATTATCTGATATCCTGTGACTTTAAAATTGTATAATTGAGGGGCACCTGGGAAGTTCAGTTAAGTGTCTGACTTGATTTCAGCTCAGGTCATGATCTCGCGGTTCTTGAGTTTGAGTCTCATGTCAGGCTCTGCACTGACAGTGTAATGCCTGCTTGGGAGTCTCTCTCTCTCTCTTTCTGCCTCCTGCCTGCTCATGCTCTCTCTCTCTCAAAAATAAATAAACTTAAAAAAATAATAAAATCATATAATTGAATAAAAGATTTCCAAGCACCAATGAGGTGCTGATTATAGGCTAAAATACCAACACCTGTTCTATACAGCAACAAAACGGATTCTATCCTTGTCCAATATATATAGGACGTGGAAGTATGGGCCAGTGGTCATATACTTGGGTAGAAAAGCCTGGGCAGGTCTGTGCGATCATGATTGTGCCAGTACAAACAACAAGAAACAAAACACTAATGACGACCAGGATCACTTTCTTACCTCCAGGATACTTCATTCATAAGTCATTTGGATGACTCAGTCAGTTTCCTCAAAGCTGTTCTTGCCATGAGTGCATTTCCCTCTCTCCTATTCACTCAAATATCAAGAGCCAAGAATATACAACTACACTGGGAAGTTTGAGTCCGCTATTAAAAAAAGTTGGATCTGTGTTTTCAAGGCAAATTATGACATAAATTAACCAAATAAATGCCCCAGGGCAGGCACAGAGTTAGCACTGCAAGCATGCAGTTGTGCAAAGCAGAATTCTGGGGCATGCCATCAACAGAGGTTGTGACAAGGGTGGTGCCCCCCAAAATGCTCCAAGTCAGCGCTGCTGTACAGAGAGCCTGTCGTGGGCAAAGACGAAACGTGACTTTGCCCTTGAAAACCTGCATTCTAGTAGGAGCTGAGCAACAGATGATTAGCAATGGCACAGACATATAAATGTAATGATGTGCATGTGCTATGGGTGAAGATAGATTCAAGGAAAGATCTGGAGCCTGAGAAGTGGACGCAAGAACACTATGGCATGTAAAATGCATTTAAGTACAACTATCACACACACACACAGAGGGTGCAGCTTACCTGACATGCGGATGGGTGGCTGTGGTTGAGATCCCAATGGGAAGACACTATGTCAACGGACTTTTTGGCCATGTTGAGTAAATTCATCCAGCCTTGGAAAAGTGGTAAGTGAAATGGTGCATTTTCTGAATAGTTAAGGCCTTCAGGAATATTTTCCACCAGGGCAATTCTTAGAAAAGATTTTGAAAAACAAACAAACAAAATCCAGTCAAAGTGGAAGCCACAGATCTTTATACATGCATACACAGACATCTGGAACATACTCTTTACTCTTCTAATATATATGCTTCTCACCATTTACATTCTCCACCAAAGGCCTCTTACATTTCCCCTATGCTAACCTTCCCAGTTCTGAGAGCTCAGGCTCTGATTTCCCCAGTTTTTACTTGTACTTCAGAAAATCATGGTGGATGTCCCTAATGTCCAGCTTCAAATTAGCCTTGAAAGAAAAATTTAGAGCTTCCTACACAAGCATCTTCCTCCAGTAATATGTTCCTGTTTTTTGAACAGTAATGTGATTCTGATATATAATAGTACTTCTGTGAGCTACTGTAGGCTGTAAATTAAGTTTTGCATGTTTCCAGTTTCTAGGACAATGTTGGGCACATATAGAAGTAAGTTAGATGCTGAAATACTGTGAGTTTTATTACTATTGGAAAATAAAAATAAAAAATACTATTATTATTGCTTAACATCTCTACTGATGTTTTCCAGCTAAATGATACTAAGAAATTCTTAAACCCTGCCTGTTGCAGGGATCTCTTAAAGTCAGAGATGGGGGCACCTGGGGGGCTCAGTCGATTATGCTTCTGACTTCGGCTCAGGTCATGATCTCACAGTTTGTGAGTTTGAGCCCCGCGTCGGGCTCTGTGCTGACAGCTCAGAGCCTGGAGCCTGCCTCAGATTCTGGGTCTCCCTCCTTCTCTGCCCCTTCCTTACTCGTGCTCGGTCTCTCTCTCTCTCTCTCAAAAATAAACGAACATTAAAAAGTCGGAGATAAGGAATATATACAATAACAGCAATAATAAACCTTTAAATAAAATACAACAAAGGCATCCTAATGAATGTGCTTTCTCTTTTTGTACTTCCTGGTGTACAGACGACACACTCTATCTGCCTGGCTCTGCTCGGTGCTGCGTTTAAGACCATGTGGTTTCGCTCCTGACACATCATGCTTTAATAAAGGAATGAATTCTTTTTTCCCAGTTTAAGACAATGTAAACTCTCGATGGAAAACATCATATTCTTATGAAAATACCTATAAGTGCTTCTAGAACAGAGATACGTTTCATTTATGGCTATGTATCCTCAGTGCTGGATACATGATTAGGACTCAAGAAATACCTATGGAGGGAATTCCAGCTTTCAGCACGGAATCCAGTACTTCTCACTGAAACGATTAGCTGCCTCTCTTAATCACACTAGTTCCATGTAGCCATTTTAGAAATAAAAGTCATACTCTTGGTAAAATGTTCTTGTGCATTTGATGATTATCACAGCCAGTAGAGATTTGGGTATGTGACCCAGAGACATCCACAATTCGAGGATCCCATTGCCCGACCGCCATCCACAATCCAATTTTACGTTTGTTGAGGCCTGATAAGCACAGGACAGGAGACTCAGAAATGGCTGTGACGAATCTCCCTAGTCCTCCGAAATTTACAATCTAGAGACAGAGAGACTGTCTCCTACATAATAATTCAAACAGGAAGTAGACCACTACAAAATGGTGAAACAAGAATAAGAAGAAGTTTAACTAGATAGATAATGCATCATCTGAAGTCGCACTGGGGCACAGGTAGCAAGGAAAAATGAATTCTGTTTGGGGGCTGGTGGCATCTGGAACTGGAGGAGCAGGACCAGAAATGAGTCTTCCAGGGTGGGATTTTACGGGTGAGCTGAAAGAGACAGGTGTTCCAGGTGGAGGGAGGAGGCTGTCAGGTGGAGACGATGGGCAGTGCCTGCGGGGACCACACTGTGGCCACGAGCCAGGAAGAGGAGAGCTTGGGCTTCATTCTGGGGCATCTGGGAGCACCTGGTTCATTCGGGACTCACCCTCAGGTGCACTGTATGCCACTGGGAGGCAAAAAAGGAGACGCACAGATGACAAGTCAGTGGAAAGAAAACAAGTCTGGAGTTTGGTCTGTGGGAATAAAAGGAGGCATGCAGCCAATGGAGGTTGTAGAAACCAAATCTGAAAAGATATAGTGTTTGATGGGCTTGAGGAGAAGGTGAAGGAGAAAGAGGCAGGAGTGAAGGGTGACAGATTTTCCTGCAGGACTGCCACATTGTCTCTTAACAGGGTGACTATAGCCATCTCCCCATGGTCTCCTTACACGGATTCTAGGCCCTCCAAACCATGTTCCATACTATAGTTGGGTTAAGCATTTAAAAATGTAAACCTACGCACTCTGCTGCCTGACTAAAGCCTCCAGGGGCTTCCCCGCTGTCCTTAGGATGATGTCTCCCCCAACTCTCCGACATGGCTGGCAAGGGATCACCAGTCTGGGCCTGTCCCTCTGTCACCTCACTGAACTCAAATGCCTTCTTTGCCAGCGTCACACGAGACATCTTTATCTCCTTCCCTCTATTTTCTCCAGGCTTTGGCATTTTGTGGGCATCTTCCCACTCCTCGTTCCTACATTACCACCTCTCAATTAACCTTTAAAGGCTCTAATTTCAACATTACTTCTTCTGATAGACTTCCCTATCTCCCCAAGGCTAGATCTCCCTTGTCACCGACCCCTGCCTGATCTGGTACTCCCCGCCTGTCCTAGTCCCACTCTTGAAATGACTTGTTCAAGCTGACTCTCTGACAGATTGTGGGTGCTTCAAGGCAGGGATCTGCTCCCCTGGTTCAGTATGGTAGCTGCAGTACCTAACACATTGCTCAGGGCACATAACTATCCAGACAATATCTGTTGAGTTTCACTGAAATCAGAACAACTGGAAAGATGGAGGGGGGTGGGGTTCATTGAAACTGACAAGGAACATGGCAAAGGAGGTAGACCAAGGATTGGGAGAGATTATCAAGGGGAAGGAATGAAAAGAAAACTAGCCCAAAGCCTAATATGGGGGAAAATGCCTACACTTCTCTGGTTGGTAAAGTGTGAAACAGATAATGAAAATTTAGAAGGGACTAACAGAGAGGTGGGAAGGCAAGAGGGGTCCAGGAGATGGCAGTGTTTGGGAAGCCAAGGTAAGAGTGGTCAAAAAGGTGGAGAGGAGATTTTTTTTAAAGATTTATTCTTAATTTTGAGAGAGAGACAGAGAGAGACAGAGACAGAGCACAGGCAGAGCAGGAGCAGAGACAGAGGGAGACACAGAATCTGAAGCAGGCTCCAGGCTCTGAGCTGTCAGCACAGACCCTGACACGGGGCTCGAACTCACAGACCACATGATCATGACCTGGGCGAAGCCAGACACTTAACCGACTGAGATGACCTTCCTTTGAAGTTGGATATTTGAACTCTATCCATATTTAAAGTCTAACTGTCTGTGTTAATAGCACAAGGAAACGGCCCCAGATAATCAGCAGTTTCAGCCTCCCCTGTAACTACAGATGATATTTAGAAATCAAACGAGAGACGGCCCCTCCAACAAACTAAACCAAACCACAAAAGCCTCTGCCAAAGAGAAGTGACCAGTTTCACTTTCTCTTCAATATAGCAGACATACCGAGGAAGAAAAGAGGAGAATCCAGAAGCCCAGTGAAACCAGAGGGATGGTATGTGGGGTGTGGAGTAACAGCCCAACAGTAGTTGGTTGGCTCTGCACCATCCCTCCCCTCATCGTGCGCCCTGTGGCTTTCTGGCAGGCGTACAAATGAGGATTCCCAATCTCTTCTAGAAATCTCTAGACCAAGTATTCTTAACCTTGGATCCATGGAAATTCGCAGGACTCTATGAACTTGACTGTTATGTTCCCCGATCTCTAACTGAAATTCAACATTCCCTTCGGTTAAGAAGATAGGCAATAGCCCTCAGGAATATTAGAAGAACCCGTGCCTCTGCCGCGGAGAACTTTCACACCATGGTAGAGTTCGTGCCAACAGCTGAAGTACTCATCACTCTGTACTTCCGGTGGTTGTCTGATCTTGTTATTTCATGCATAAGTAGTACACAGTATACATTTTTACTTCACAAACTCTTAAAAAATATTTTGATAACTTTATTGCAACATTATTGGTTGTAATCCTATGTTTTAATTTACATATTTAAAAACCTTATTCGAGGGGCATCCAACTCTTGATCTCGGCTCAGGTCACGATTCCATAGTTCCCGAGTTTGAGCCCTGCATTGGGCTCCACACTGACAGTGCAGAGCCTGCTTGGGGGATTTTCTGTCTCTCTCCCTCTCTCTCTGGCCCTCCCATGCTCTCTCAAAATAAATAAATAAATCAATAAAATAAAATAAATTAAAAAACGTTATTTAAGGAAGCATTCATTGGAGCGCTACACTGCGGATTACACAGCATTCCTCAGCCTGATGATGAATGTGGAATTTTACAAAATTTCTGCACCACATAAGAGACGCCACTTTGAAGTTCCAATGCCCTTTCCAACTAACAAACTCTTCAACGAACAGGCTGCTCATAAAATCTCAACAGAGCACCTGGCATTTGGATCGTAGGAGGATAGTGATGTTAATTAATACATGGATGGGACAGTGTCATTTGATAGCACCAATAATATCATCAATAAGCTAATAATCAGAAGCAGCTCAACTGGTCAGCACCAAATTAGCAGGGTATTTTGTTTTGTTTTGTTTTTGCTTCTCTCCTTTGCCTATATCATGTGATTAGCCCCGGCTTCTTTCTCATACAAACCTCTTGCCTTCCCCACATGACCACGATGCTTTTCTGGTTACTACAGAATCTGTGCAATTCTGCAATCCCCATATAACGGCTTTTGTTCTTTTCTGTTTCTTCTCCTTTCCCTCGGTTGACGTGCATCATCTAGTCTTCCTATTTTCCTATTTCACGCACCCCTTCTAATAAGATTTTTCCCCCATTATTGAAGCTGTAGAAGTGGGTAAGGTCACCAAGAGAGATTTTTCAAGAGAGGAAAACTGGATCAAAGCCAATTACAGGAAACATCTAATCACATCCGGCTGGTAGAGAAAGGGGACCAGGTGAAGAAACCAAGAATGGCCCAGAAAGCCTAGAAGAAGAGAAGGAGTGAAATTCCCTCGAAGCCAAGAAAGCCCAAAGTTATCATATTTACTGGTTTTTGTTTTTGTTTTTACTGAATATCAAAAGTAAATTATGATTTCATGCTAAACAGTAAAACTAGAGACACTGCCCCAGTCTGGGGACACACGGGTGTGTGGGTAATGAATTCCAGGGAGAGCCCCTGCTCACCTCCTCACTTGCCACTCTTCAAGTGACCTGGGAACTGTGTGGCTTCTCAGTGACACAGTACATGCCTTCCACACTCTGCTAGAAGACACCTCTAGAAATCAGCTTTGAAATGACTTATTTCTGGGACCTGTCATTTTATTTCCCTTAAGGGTCAATAGCTGGCAACTCTCCAGGGCGAGGATCTAATTAGCATACATGCAGAACGCATCTCCATGCACCGACAGCCCTGCTCTCCTCTTACTTGGCAAGCAAGGCAAGAGGTGGGCAGACCTCATTAAAATTCACCTTTGGGCAAATCCCTGGAATGCCTCCTTTCACCATCTTTGAAAGAACTATGCCCAAAGGCTGTAGCACTATTTCTGACACCTGACAATAAGGGGAAAAGCTGAATATACAAAGACACAATACAAGCAAAAAACCTTTTTATGCTTCTTTTTATGGTACTTTGAGATAAACCGCAAATGACTTGAACCCTGAGTCCAGGAAGCACAAGTGGAATAAATACATTTTTTAAATGCATTTTACATTGTTAATAGATTTTAAAATAGAACTCTAGCTCTTCTTATTAATAATATGTATTTATTCTCCAAACTTAAGTGATCATCAACATTTCTTTGTCAATGTGGAAACAATACCTTAGCTTCTTTTTCTTAAATATTTATTTATTTTTGAGAGAGAGAGAGGAAGAGAGAGAGAGAGAGAAAAGCAGAGAGAGAGGGAGACACAGAATCCAAAGCAGGCTCCAGGCTCTGAGCTGTCAGCACAGAGCCTGACGTGGAGATTGAACTCACATACAGTGAGATCATGACCTGAGCTAAAGTCAGATGCTTGACCGACTGAGCCACCCAGGAGCCCCTATTTTTAGCTTCTTAAAGAACTATCTGTACTTTCCCCCCACTAAGGTATCAAAAAATGTAGCCCCTACATTTGCTAGCGTTAAAGCACAGCATGTGTATGCTGGCAAATACAAGAATGTTTATGAATACATTCTCACACTTGATTTTGGAAATATTATAAGTGTAGTTTTATTTATTTATTTATTTATTTATTTATTTAGAGAGAAGGCATGCGAGCTGGGGAGGACCAGAAGAAGACAGAGAGAATTTTTTAAATGTTCATTTATTTATTTTGATGGGGTGAAGAGAGAGAGAGAGAGAATCTCAAGCAGGCTCCACACTGTCAGCGCAGAACCCAACACTGGGGTTGGTCCCACGATCATGAAGTCATGACCTGATCCCAAAGCAAAAGTCAGAAATTAAGAGTTGGACACTCAAACTCCTGAGGTATCCAGACGTCCTGGGAAATATTGTAGAGAAATACTTAAGAGTAAAGGACTCGTTATAAGGTAGACAAAATGCAGCTTTCCCAGTTAGTTGCTTTGTGACCTTAGATAAACCACTAACCTCTTCAAACCTGTTTCCACTTCTGAAAAAAAATTACTATGAAGATTCCAAGAGACCATCTCTATGAATTGCTTTGCTCAGAGCTAGCTTCATAGTAAGCACTAAAGAAAAGACATATACTTTTTAATGTTTATTTATTTTTGAGAGAGACACACACAGAGGGCAAATGGGAGGGGCAGAGAGAGAGGGAAACACAGAATCCGAAACAGACTCCAGGCTCTGGGCTGTCAGCACAGAGCCTGACTTGAGGCTTGAACCCAAAAACCTCAAGGTCATGACCTGAGCCAATGACAGATGTTTAACTGACTGAACCACCCAGGTGCCCTTAAAAGACATACTTTTAAAAGTAACTTACAATCTGAAAATGTATAACTAAGAAAAAGTCTCAGTTCTCAGACTGGTAACGCACAGTTACCACAAAGATTCTACATATTTTGGTTATAAGGAGGCCTATAAACTAGGACCTTTGTGACATTTTCAGAGTGAATGTCATGTACTTTCATTGCCTCCTGCGATGGATCACTTATTAGGACTTGAGATGTAGGCGCATGACAGTCAACTAGCTGACTTTCGATCCATACACGTTAGCTGACTGATAGCATTGATCAATGAAGCTGAACAGGGGGCCTTAGCTCAACAATACAATAAGATGTGGACTCAAAGTAAAATGACCCAGATTTTATTCCCTCACTTTGGGTCATCTGGCTGTAATTAGAGCCCAAGGTTGACAAGGCGCAAGTTAACCTTCTCAAAGATACTAGAGTCTCTGGCATTGACGTAGAAGATGATATGGCAGATTCAGCGGCCACCTCTGGACATGGAAATCACTGACACAGAACTACGTATGTTTGCTTTAATGCAGCTGACATATAGGTTTTATTTTTTCTAAGATTTTGGGTCAGGGCAGGTTTAGCTGTGAAAGATAGCAGGAAAGATATCAGTGAGGTCCGGCTGGCTAACAGTGTCCTGGTAATTCTTAATCCAGTATAGGGACTAACTGTGGAATACTGAAATGACCAGTGAAGTAACTGCTAATAGTTCTAATAATTTTTTTCCAACTTCTGATTTTGAAAAATTTCAAATCCACAGAGAAGTTCCAAGAAGAATAGAACATGAATATATTCATTGCAAGAAATGATTATACATATGAAATGATACACATATACCCACACTTTTTAGAACACCATTTGAAAGTAAGTCATAGACATCAGAATAATTTATTTCTGAATTTTCAGCATGTTTCTAAGAAAGAAGCCATGTCTCTAAATAAATGAAAAACAATTATCACATAGGCAATTTAATAATAATATGGTGGTGTTACTTCCCAGTTGTCCCAATAAGGTCCGTCCGTCCTTCCTTCCTTCCTTCCTTCCTTCCTTCCTTCCTTCCTTCCTTCTTCCTTTCTTCCTTCCTTTTTCTTCTTTCCTTCCTTTCTTCCCTCCCTCCCTTTTTCTTTCTCTTTCTTTTCTTCCTTCCTTCTCCCCCTTTCTCTTTTTTCTTTTCTTTCTTCCTTCCTTAGTTCTTCCTTCCTTCCTTCCTTTTCCTTTTTCCTTCCTTCCTTCCCTCTCTTTCTTTCTTTCTTTTCCTTCCTTCCCTCCCTCTCTTCCTTTTTCTTTCTTTCTTTCTTTCTTTCTTTCTTTCTTTCTTTCTTTCTTTCTTTCTTTCTTTCTTTCTTTCTCTTAAGGATTCAATATCCAATTAATGTTAACTCATTGTATTTAGATGTCATGTCTCTTTAGTCTAAGAGAAAAGCCAGGCCTTTTTTTTTTGGCTTTGTTTTCCTTGGTATGATACATTAGAAGAATCTAGGTCATTCATTTCTCTAAATATTTCTCGATTTGATGTGTTTGATACCTCATGATTAGATTTGGGTTAAGTATTTTTGGCAGGAACACTACCCAGATGATGTGTCTTTCAGAGTGCATCATATGAGGTGACATATGATACTGGGTTGTCTCACTATTAGAGATGCTAAGTTTGGTCACTTTGGGAAGGGAGTTTCTGCCAGATTTGTCCTTGGATAGGGGAGTACTGCCAGATTTCTCCACTAATCAGTATTTTTTTATCTCTCTATAAGTAATAAATAACTTTTATGGAGGTACCTATAGATGGCATAAATATCCTGTCCCCTAACACTTCACTCACTGATTGCAATCCATCCCTTTCTGATTCTTGACTAAATCGGCCTTGTTGATAGTTTCTTATCATCAATTCTATATTTGTTATTTGGTATTCTTCTGTAAGGAAAAGCTTTTTCTTCTCCTAGAATCCATTTTTTATATTTTTTAAAAAATTGTTAGTATGGACTTATGGATTCTGTTTTTTTTTTCTTTAGAGAGAGAGCGAGAGAGAGAGAACTTCAAGCAGGCTCCATGTCCAACATGGAACCTGACATGGGGCTCAGTCTCAAGACTCCGAGATTATCACCAGAGCTGAAATTAAGACTCAAACACCCAACTGACTGAGCCACCCATGTGCTCCTCATGTTTTAAATTCAAAGTGTTGTAATCTATACCATCATTGTTCATCGTGATGCTCACATTGTTGCATATATTGCCAGTGGAAGCTCCTGTAAATGGTCTCCTGTGTTCTTTTGATGTCTCTTTCGGTTTTTGCATACTTTTATATTTTTTGTCACTAGATGTTTCATTTGCATTAACTTTTTAAAAATATTTGTTTACTTTTGAGAGAGAGAGACAGAGTGCGAGTGAGGGAGGGGCAGTGATTGTGGGAGACACAGAATCCAAAGCAGGCTCCAGACTCCCAGCTGTCAGCACAGAGCCTGATGTGGGGCTCAAACCTATGAAGCACGAGATCATGACCTGAGCCAAAGTCAAGACGCTCAACCGATTGAGTCACCCAGGTGCTCCTCATTCGCATTAACTTTTAAGTTGATTTCTGAAGACACAGCTGCAGAGAACATGATGATTACTTTGAGTAGGCAATAGCAGATCCCTGCTTCTATAAATAGGCTAAAGCCTTATTAATTCGAGGCCTATAATTGGATTCAGTGAAAAGCAACTATAGTCCTCTTTTTAGAGAGAGGCAGTAGGGCAGTAGAGGAATATTACAATGGTAGCTATTATCCTTTGTCTGCATATTACAGTTTAAAAGTACTTTCATAATCAGGGAGTCTGGGTGGCTCAGTCGGCTAAGTGTCCAACTTCAGCTGAGGTCATGATCACGCAGTTGAGGAGTTCAAGTCCTGTGTCAGGCTCTGTACTGATAGCTTGGAGCCTGGAGCCTGTTTCAAATTCTGTGTCTCCCTCTCTCTCTCTGCTCCCCACCCCAACTCATGCTCTCTCTCTTTCTCAAGAATAAACATTTAAAAAAAAATTTAAGTACTTTCACAATTAACATTCCACATCACCATCAATGAGCACTCCTGTGCAGCAGGTATGAGGATAACAAGGCTCCAAGCAGCCAGATGTCATTCAGTTAGATGGAGTGCAAGAGAGCTGGGTTGTAAACTGAGTTTTGTCTGTGCTTATGTGCACAACACTAGATCAGGTACCGGGCTTAGCCCGGAGATTTGCATACGAACACCTTGGGTCTCTGGAGGGAAAAGGTAGACTCATGTCAGATAGCTGAGGCTGCCACCCTGGGGGAAAGGTCAGTTTAAGTCACAATCCCAATCTAATCTTGTCCTCAGAAGAGGGGAATGGATGAGTGGCAGTTTCCCTATGGTCCTTCCTTGTTCTATCCTCCACCTGTCAGTCCACCTCGACAAGAGGATCTAGCAACAGGAAGATATATTTTCCTTGGCTCAACAGTTCCAGATACTGGCCCAGAAAGAAAAAAATATTAATCAGGGGAGAAAGAAGCATGGGGAGGATGAAGAACAAAAAAATAAATAGAGAGGCCTTCTGGGGAATATACAGAAGAGTAGAAGGATCGGAAGTGCACCTTGCCCCATGGATACACATATCAGTGTATACAACCCAGAAAAGAACCTGAAGAAGGCCAGACAAACTCCACAACCAAAGGTAGAGAAGAGGCCACATGCAAGAAGGTAGGAAGGACAGAGAGAACTCAAATAAAGAAAATTAGAAATGAATAGTAACACCCAACACCACAGAAATACAATTATGAGAAAAAATTATAAGAGAATACTATGAAAATTTATATGCCAAGAAATTAGACAACCTAGAAGAAAACAGTGAATTCCTAGAAACATTTAACCTCCCAAAACTGAAACAGAAGGAAATAGAAAATTTCAATGGACCACTTACCAGCAATGAAATTGAATCACTAATCAAAAAATTCCCAACAAATAAAAGTCCAGTACCAAATGGCTTTACAGGTGAATTCTACCAAGCACTTAAAGAAGAGTTAATACTTATTCTAAAACTACTCCAAAAAATAGAAGAGGAAGGAAAACTTCCAAAATTCATTCAATGAGGTCAGGAGTACCCTGATACCAAAACCAGATAATGACACCACCAAAGAGAGAGAGAGAGAGAGAGAGAGAGCGAGCGAGCGAGAGAACCGCAGGCCAATAACTCTCATGAACATTGCTGCAAAAATCCTCAACAATATTAGCAAACCAAATCCAACAATATATTTAAAAATCATTCACCACAACCACAATCCAATGGGATTTATTCTCAGGATACAAGAATGGTTCAATATTCACAGATCAATCAACATGGTACACCACAGCAATAGAAGAAAGGGGAAAAACAATATGATAATTTCAAAAGATGTAGAAAAAGTATTTGACAAAGTACATCACTCATTTGTGATAAAAACTCTCAAAAAGTATGATTAGAGAGAACATACCTTAACATAATAGAGGCCATATATGAAAAACCCACAGTGAACATCATCCTCAATAGTGAAAAATTGAGAGCTTCCCCCCCAAGGTCAGAAACAAACCAAGGATGTCCATTCTCACCACTTTTGTTCAACACAGTACTGAAACTCCTAGCCAAAGCAATCAGACACAACAAAAAGGAACAAAAGGCATCCAAAATATAAGGAAGAAGTAAAACTTTCACAATTTGCAGATAACATGATACTATATATAGAAAACCTGAAATTAGAACTGATAAATGAATTCAGTAAGGTTGTAGGATATAAAATCAATTACATAAATCTGTTGCATTTTTACACACTAATAATGAAGCAGCAGAAAGGTAAATGAAGAAAACAATCCCATTTTCAGTTGTACCAAAAATAATGAAATATCTAGGAATAAAGTTAACCATAGGTTAAAGACTTATACTCTGAAAAGGATAAAACACTGATGAAAGAAACTGAAGATGACACAAAGAAATGGAAAGACATTCCATGCTCATGAATTAGAACAAATATTGTTAAAATGTTTATACTTCCCAAAACAATGTACAGATTTAATGCAATTCCTATCAAAATATCACCAGCATTTTTCACAGAACTAGAACAAATAATTCTAAAATTTATATGGATACACAAAAGACCCTGTATAGCCAAAGCAATCTTGAAAAAGAAGAACAAAGCTAGAGGTATCATAATCCCTGATTTCAAGTTATACTGCAAACCTGTAGTCATCAAAACAGTACGGTACTGACACAAAAATAGGCACCACAGATCTGGAACAAAATTGAAAGCCCTGAAATAAGCCCATAATTTTATGGTCAATTAATCTTCAACAAAGGAGGCAAGAATATCCAGTGGGAAAAGACAGTCTCTTCAATAAATGGTGTTGGGAAAACTGGACAGCCACATGCATAAAAATGAAACTGGAACACTATCTTACAGCATACACAAAAATACATGCAAAATGGAATAAAGACCTAAATGTGAGACCTGAAACTATAAAAATCCTACCAAATAGAATAGGCATTGGCCATAGCACCATTTCTTTTAGATATGTCTCCTAAGGCAAGGAAAGAAAAATTAAACTATTGGGACTACATCAAAATAAAAAGGTCCTGCACAATAAAAGAGACAATCAACAAAACTAAAAGACAACGTACTGAATAGGAGAAGACATTTGCAAGTGAAATATCAGATAAAGGGTAGTATCCAAAAACTATAATGAACTTCCACAACTCAACATCAAAAAATATATATTCCTATCAAAAAATGGGCAGAAAGACATGAATGAACAAACACTTCTCCAAAGATTTACAGATGGCCAATAGGCATATGAAAAGCTGCTAACTCACTCATCATTAGCAAAATGCAAATCAAAACTACACCAAGAAATCATCTCACACCTATCAGAACAGCTAAACACAAGGAACCACAGTGTTGGCAAGGATGTAGAGGAAAATGAAGCCTCATGCCCTGTTGGTGGGGTTGCAAACTGGTGCAGCCATTGTGGGAAACAGTGTGGAGGTTCCTCAGATAATTGTAAACACAATGACCATATGGTTAGTAATTCCACTCCTGGGTATTTATCCAAAGAACACTGAAACACTAATTTAAAATGATACATGCACCCCTTGTTTATTGCAACATTACTTACAATTGCCAAATTATGGAAGTAGCCCAAGTGTCCATCAATAGATGAATGGATAAAGAAGAGATGAGTGGATAAAGATATATCTATGTATATATATTTCCATCTTGAAGTAGAATATCCCTAAATGTCAACTTCATATTTCTAAATAAAACTTTTGTAGACAATTTCTTATTTATATAGCTAGCTAATCCATTATATTTTTATAACATGTTGATATTTAAAATGTAAATGTCTTCTGGAGTGCCTAGGTGGCTCAGCCACTTGAGCTTGAGTGTGTGTGTGTGTGTGTGTGTGTGTGTGTGTGTGTGTATAACACTTATATAATGGAGAATTATTCAGCCATAAAAAAGAATGAATCTTGCCATTTGCAACAACACAGACAGATATCGAGAGTATAATACTAAACAAAATAAGTCAGAGAAAGACAAATGCCATATGATTTCACCCATATTTGAATTTAAGAAACAAACAAATGAAAAAAAAAACCAGAAATGGACCCTTAACTACAGAGAACAGACAGATGGTCAGCAGAGGGGAGGTAGGTGGGCAGATGGGTGAGGTAGGTGATGGGGATTAAGAGCACACTTGTCCTGATGAGCACTGAGTAACATACAGAATTATTGAATCACTGCATTGTACACCTGAAACCAATATAACACTGCATGTTAACTATACTTGAATAAAAATGAAAATAAATAAATGAATAAAGGAGAAATATAAGAGGCATTATTAGTCAGGTTTGAAGTTTGTTACTTCAAATCAAATTTGAGCTCTGCTTCTCTGAGGCTGTTCTGGTCATCTTGACTGAAGTAGGAGATCCCAAAATGTCAAACTCATATTTCTAAATAAAACTTTTGTAGACAATTTCTTATTTATACAGCTAGCTAATTCATTACATTTTTATAACATGTTGACATTTTAAATGCAAATGTCTCCTGTGTGACTGCATGGTTCAGCTGCTTGAGCTTGAGCGTCCAACTGCTGGTTCGGGCTCAGGTCAGGATCCCAGGCGGTGGGAGTGAGCCACGGGTGGGATTGGCACTCGTGCTCAGCGCGGAGCCTGCTTAGGCTTCTCTGTCTCTTCCTCTGTCCCTCTCCTTTCTTCGTGCATGCTCTTTCTTTCTACATATATAGCTATATATGTGTCTCAAATGTCTCCCAGTGGTTGTGTGAGTGGGACTGGGTGATAGATATTCTCATGTAGCTTTAAAAATCTTGACTACTAACAAGCATGCACAAATTACTGTTCTTCAGAGAATTAAAATTCTAACAAGATGTTCTTTATAAAGACCATTGTTAAATATAACCTAATGTTTTATTTTTTTAAAGGAAAAAGTAGAACTCAATGCCCTGCCTTTTGATATTTTGCCAATATTAGATCTGAACAAAGCAGCAGGAAGTTCACTGATAAAATGCTCCTGACACCATCCTCAAAGAGCTAAAGGCGTATAATTGAGAACAAGAACAACCTTGCATTCAAGACAGTTATTACCCTTTGATATTTGGCAAAATAGTAACGATACTATCATCACTACTATAATTGAGCTACATTTACTGAGTGCTTGTTTTGTGTCAGGAACCATGTTCTGCAGATTTACTGACGCTATTAATTCATGCTTACAATAATTCTCAGAAGTAGGTACTATTATTATTCCCATTTTATGAATGAGGACATTGAGACCCAAGGAATTGAAGTAATGTGTGTAAGGGCACACAGCTAGGGAGAGGAGGAGCCCAGATGTCAGCCTGGGTAGTATGACCGTGGACAATACCCTCTTCATCACTTTGCTCCTCTGCCTCTCTCAGCATTCAAAGCCAAGCATCCAGGCAGCGGTAGGAGATGTCATTTGCTTCCTACATCCTCAATACATCTTCAGTGAATCAGGTCAACAGACACCCAGCAGCATAATGTCCATGACAGCAAATGATAGAGAGACTGGCAGAATCCCTTTCTGTTAGGATGTATTCCTACCCAGTCCATTTTCCAAAAACATGCAATCCCTACTCAACTATATTCTTTGAATTAAAATTCAGGACATAATCTGTCCAGCAATTCTGGGTCACTCGCCTCCCATTTGACTCTGTGTACAGCAGAGTCATGATGTGCTCTGTCCGCAGTGCTGAAAAGCACACTGGACGCAGCCCTGCTCTCCGGAGGTGCACAATCGTATAGGCAGAGGGTACAGGTAACACATGAACAAGCAGACAGAGGAAACGATGGGGTGAATGAGGGAAGTAAACAGGACCATGTGGTGGAGGTCACAGGGCGGGCTGCCTGTTTAGACTGGCAGCCAGAGAGCCCTTCTAAGGCTGTTAACGTTGAGCTGAGTTGCCAATTTGGAGGGCAGAGTGGTTAGGGCAGAAAGGACCAACACAGAATCAAGAAAGAGAAAGAATGAAGTCAGGAATGAAGTTGGAGTGTGTCAAGAACAGCAAGGAGGCCAGTGTGGTGAAATCAAGGGAGTGAAGAGGAGAAGGACAAAGCAGAGGTCAAAGGGTTGTCCACAGCTAGATTATGCAGGAGATGAAAATATCTTTTTCCTCCACTCTTCTAAGTTCTTGGCTGAGTCTCAGAAGACTAACTCAGATTAACTAGGAGAAAGCATGCAAATTTACTTAATGTAAATTTCACACCACATGGGAGGCTTCATAAGGAAATGAAGACCCGAAAACATGGTTGAGCTTGTGCATTTTTATATTAGGTTTGATGAAGACCAGGAGTCTGATAAAGCTGTGGGAACATGTGATAGGACAAAAGATATAAGGTATGTGTAGTAACCTGGGGGAAATCCAGCACAGCCTGTTTGTTCAGACACCTCTCTGTGTCCCTTCGTCTTTGGAGACAGGGATGCTTCTTTCCTTCGGGGGAAGATCAGAAAGTGCTTCCTGAACATGCTGCTTCTCAAATAGCCCAGCTTAAAACATTCCCTCTATCAATCAAGGTGCCCTATTTTGGGGTAGTGTGTGCTGAACCCCATGAGTTACACAAAGTTTGTGAACATCTCATCACGATTTACACTGAGTGTGAAGGGAAGACATAAAGTGGACAGGACAGGACAGGAGTGGGCTTCTCTCTGATTTATCCTTTCCAAAGGTTATCCTGGATTTTGTAGCTTCCCCACAAGAAACAAGGGGCCGCATGGGGACGAGGGCCACAGGGGGAGACAGCAGAGAAGACACTGCAACACATAGGGCCCACAGGAAAGACAATGGACGCTTGGACTAGGGTGTGAGTCCTAGAGCTGGAGAAGAGCGGAGGGATGTGGGACAGACACTGAAGACAAAGCATGTAAGAATATGGGTACTATTGGGGGAAGTTCTTCTGCCCATTCCTGATGTCATCTCCAGGCTCAAGGGTGCTCCAGTGGGTGGTATAATAAAGCTTTGCATTTCTCCAGACCATTACTCACCTTGCCCCTGGAAAGAAGTGAATTACCTGACTGGGAGATGGACAGGGTTTTCATCTTGATTCCTCACCTCTTCTCCACACCACAGCCTTGCCTGGACAAGCCCCTCCATGTCCCAGCTCGCCCTAGACAATATGAGCTGCAACTGGGTGCTAAGCTGGCCTGATTCTGTGGTTCAATCAGGAAGACCATATGATCTCACATTACGGCACATCTCTCAGTGCAGCCTTTATCCAAAAGGAGATCATTTAACCTCCACCTGGTCCTCCCTGTCAGAACGGTCAATTTGTTCAGGAAGAAGGATGTTATTTATTGAGCCCCTCAGAGATCCTTAAAAGTAGAGTCTGGACATGAGTTTGGATTCTAATGTATTCAGTTCCTCTGTATATTTTGACGGAATGAGGGGCCATTGGTCAGAATTCGTGATGAACAAGTAAAACAGACAAAATACACTGAGAAAATGTTTATGAGGGAAACACTGCTGCTAGTCAGATGCCTTATTTATGGGGTTCAAGAATCCCGATTCTATTTCTGAAGAAGAGTTCATGGCTAGCATGACAAATATGTGCTTCTGATCCCCACTCCATGCCCAACACGGGCACTGAAAATCAATCACAACATTCTTTCCTGGCTTTGCCTTGGCCTTAAGATCTCTCTCAGGCTAGTCCTCTGGGCATTTTCTGGCTAACGCGAACTTATGACTTCACTTTGTTGAACATCTTTCTAAAATGGATAAAGACTATTTTTCCAGAATTCCAACACACTGAATAGAATTTTTTTATGATTTTAAATTTTGCCCTAGGACCCCCAAATACTACTTGGTAGAAGATAAAAGAAGTTAGTCCAACTCTGTAGAGTTCAAGATTTATTCCTCGATTTTAAAATAAGTTCATGACTCACTTTTTGGATTCAAGTTGTCTCTTTAAAGCACATTGAAATTTTTAGTAATTGAAGACTTACAAACAATTAGTTGTAGTAGAAGGGCCAAGAAAAAGATAGGACTGCCATTCATTTCCTTAATACTAGATGTTATTTAGTGACTATGAAGCTGGTAAGCTTTGCTCTATCATTGCTCAGGGCTAATGGGGAGTTCATTTCCATGAGTGGGAGATTATGTACATTTTTTCCCATTCCTTCTTTCTCTGTCTTGAATCTCGGCAAGTCTCAGACTTTGAGGCCACATTAAGAGATCTCATTATTTGGCAAATTTTTTTTGCCCACCATAGGCTATGTCAGATTAATGAGTCCCCCACTGACACCAGCTAAATGAGAAGCTGCCCGGTGGTCACTAAAGAGCCCATTACCTTGCTTGGGATAAAGTGTCTTCTGCAAAGGGACTTCTCAAAACCTTTAAATAAAGTAGACCTGGGAAGGGCTCCTCAGAGGAACACAGCAGCTTCCTGTTAGGGAAAGTTGTATGTAGCTGATAATACTTCTAGAACCAAAGAATGACTTTGAAAGGCAGGCAAAATATCAACCCAGTGGCCCATTTGGAGGCAATGGTAAATCACAATTATGAACCCTGAGTTCTCCGCGTGGGGCCCTGGGGCCGCAGAGTGTTGCTGCTCAGCAGACTATTCTGGCCGCTACACTCCAAGTCCACCGAGGGCGGCCCGCAGCAGCTGGCACATGTGCCATTTCCAGAGGTTTAAAATAGTTTTTCTAAATGTGTCTTTTCACAGTCCAAATACGGCTTAAGTTTCTTCTGAATTGAGACACTAAAGGGGATGAGACAATTTTGTAATGACTTTCATGGGGGAAACATTGCAAAGGGCACAAGTCATGCCAGGGGACAGTAGAAGACCACTTGGTGGGGCTTGGGGGAAAGGTGATGGGGACTTCACATCAATTAATCTAGTTTTGCAAGATTCAAGGAAACTTCTTCCAATTTTTCAAAGCATTGCATGTATAGGTCAAGAGAATGCAAAAGATACATATGATTCCCATGTAAAGTTTAAGACTCTTGCTCTGTCTTCCAGCTCCCTGGCCAAGTGTCAACAGTGTATCCAGTTGCTGTTTTCTGCAACTAAGACATTTCCTGCATACACATTCATTAACTTGCCTACTTTCTGGGGTTCACTTCAAAGCATGCAGGATAACTCCTAAGGTATGCAGAAGGTATCAATCCTTCATTGACTCACCTGGAGAAAGCCAGAATCTCAGATGAGGTCCAGTTCAGGGTCAAAAACAGAGGCTGCCCATGAGCTACTCCCCCTTCTATATTTTGCTATCCCATCCCCTGAGCTGTTGAAGAAAGGACACTGTGTGTCCCTGAGTGGAAAAGGGCAGGTGGAAAAGGGCAGGGAAGTGACTCTGAGAAACACTAAGATAGAGAGAAGAGAGTCCCTACAATCAGAGAGGGTGACAAGTCAGTGGGTCTTGCAAGCAGCACAGGACCTGCCATGCGGCCCCAGGCCTGCCTGGGGAAACAGCCGACTCCCAGCAGCCAGAGATCATCTGCTGCACCCAGGGAGGCTGCACCTTAGACCCTGGAATGCCACTGGTGCCACAGAATCCCCAAAGTGGAAGGGCCATGAGACTGTGCCAGTGGGGTGTAGAGGTACCCAGAACAGACAAGCAGCATTACCAGAGGGGCCTCTTGATGGTCTGAGGCTGGAATGACTCCAGGATACTGTGCACTGTGGGGTAGTTGGTGCCAAGACCAAATGCCAGCCAGCCATCCACCTGGCAGATCAGTGAGGACTTGGTTTGATTTGATGATGTGAGTAAAATTTCCTTTATTTATTAAGTTTATTTATTAATTTTGAGAGAGGGAGAGAGAACGTAAGCAGGGGAGGGGCAGAGAGAGAGGGAGGGGGAGAGAGAGAGAGAGAGAGAATCCCAAGCAGGCTTTGCACTGCCAGCACAGAGCCTGAGGCGGGGCTCAATCCCATGAACCCTGAGATCATGGCCTGAGCCAAAATCAAGAGTCAGATACTTAGCTGACTGAGCCACCTAAGCACCCCTGGAATTTGTTTAGAATCTGAGTTTGGGGCTGAGCTGTAAACCCACCACACAAATGTGGCATTTGGTCTTCTTCTAGTGGGCTAGACGGATACCGTGACTTTGAACCACACTCCAGCCCACAAAGCTTACTTTCAAAGAATTCCTTGGGCTTCAGATGAAGCATTCTTCAGCCCTGACTGGCTCACTGTGGCAAGGATCAGAGGCCATAATGTGAAACTGCTCTGAAAGCAAGAAGCTGTGGTCTCTGACCGGCGTTATGTGGAATGTGACCCATGCCTGTCTGCCTGCACACACCAGTCTAAACATTAAAACTTAAAAGGATCCAAAGACAACAAATTCACCCACCGTGGAACACACAGAAAACCTCACTCCTATGCCAAGAAAAATACGTTTGTTAAAATACACACTTATTTATACACACTTTTTTTTTTTTTTAAGTACAGACTGGAAACAGGCCTAACTCCACACCCACTCCCTGGTCAGAATATGGCATCTGCCATAAATTTTTGATAGAGAATCGCATTAAGCATCCCAGAGGAGGGCTGGAGGAGTTAAGGGAATTGTGTTCTGGGCTAAGGCACCATTTACTCTTTTCTCATTATCAGTTTGCAGGGCAAAGATTCATTTGATGGTTTATTCATTCCTAGAGATTTAAAATGATGCTGAAAAGGAAGTTCTAGGTGCTAATGGTGCATGTGGTCTGGACACAGAGGACTAAGCGAAATCCCCCTACGTTTTAACTATCTTAGCAGGCTGCAGTGCCATTAGTGCCGAACGAAATTCTAGTTTGTATAACTGATCTCTGCAAAAGGATGCAGCTGCCGCCCAACCCAGAAAAGGTGAAACTAAGAAATGTGTAAAATCATGAACATTAGAAACTATTCCTAAAAAAAGGCACATTAATACCCATACATCCACCGTGAAGTAATAGAGAAAAAAAAAACCCACACACATCAGTCTCTCCCTACACAGGGCTCCTGAAATCCTCGTTATTTCCTGGGTAACAGGAGTCTCTTTGGTTTAATGAGGTGACTCAGAGAAGCTCCTGGATGGCTTCAGGATGAGGGACGGTCACCAAAAAGACCAATCCAGGATTACAAGCTGGAAAACTTCGGCCCCACCCCCGCCCCCATCTCTAGAGAGAGAAGGGCTGAAAAAGGAGCTGATGAAGACTCCACCAAAATCCCAATAATATTGAGCTGGAGGGAGAACACGTCCATGTACCATAAGGACGACTCAATCTAACTCCACAGGGACAGAAGCGCCTGCACTCAGGACCTTCCCAAACCTCCCTAGGTATCTCTTCAACTGGCTATTGCTTCCTACTAGTAAACATAAGTAAGAGTTTCCCTGAGTTCTGTGAGTGGTTTTAGCAAATCAATTGAACTCCAGGAAGGAGCTGTGTGAACCTCCAATGGGAGCTGAATGAGACAGAAGTTGTGAGTAACCTGGGACCTACTATGTGCAGTTCGCACCTAAAGATTGGGGCAGTCTTTGGGGATTGAACCCTGAACCTATGAGATATGATGTCCAAGTGGATAGGATCAGAATGTGCTAGACTGCAGGACACCCAGCTGGTGTCACCCAGAATTGTTTGGTGTGGGGAAAACACATTTGATGTGCTCTACACGTAAAGGAGACATAGAAGAGGGAAAATATTTTTTTCCCAATACAGCCCAAAATTGAAAAATACCAAAAGTGATGACGAGGAGGATGATAGCAATTGCTGCTATTTACTGAAATGCCCATGAGCCCAGTACTTTACAGACATGGCCATACTGCCTGTGACACCAGTGTTAGGATCCCCATTTTTGATGAAGACAATGAGGCCCAGGAAAACAATGTAATGTGAGAGTCCCCAAATCATAAGTTAGTAGCAGAATCAGTTTCAAATCCTGTTCTATCGGGCACCAAAATCTGCCCTGCTCAACACATCCTCCTTGTGTGTGCAGGTGACTGCGAGGCCAATGGCACAAACCTGTCCCTGCTGCTGACAGGGTGGGGATGGCAGTGTGAGTTCCAACACCAATAAACAGTGGTGAGCCATGCTTCTGCTTCCTTCTCCTTTGGCTACTTAATAAGACATATTTATTACCTCTACCAATAATGGTCTATACTCCATTAATACACTGATGGATTTTTAATCCTGAAAGGACTGTATTAATTAGCCAAAGCGGACTCTGATTTTCTCTAGCAGCTGTTATCAATCCTTTAAAAGAGTGTTAAGTGCTCCAAGGAGTATAATTTCCCTACTTGAACTCTGATGGATTTCGATATATGTAAAAACTATGAACTCTATTACAAAGTATGATAGCGTTATTGTGCATTATAGACACAAGGAAAATGAACATCGAAGCACTTTCTATGAAGTTTCTTACAAACATGCAGATATTTTAAATAATGAGCAATAAACCTTTAATTCATATTCACATTATAATTAACTTTTTAATTTAAGTAGCATCTGAGAAGCTATAAATTTGGGCTCCTGATATATTTCCAATCACCTTCTAATTTATATTTGCTCTCATTATGAGTCTATGAAAATCTTCAATCTTGCAATTCTCTAATCTTAGAAGTTTAAAAATTCGTAAGACATAATTAGAATCTGCGTAGGAGACATTAGGGTTTAGTAAAAGAAATGCTGAACAAGAAGTCACAGGAACTTGGTTCTAGGCCAGAGCCTGTCTCTTACTCAAATTATTTCTTTGAACAAAATTGACTCATGTAGCAAAAACAATAAGGGTCCCAGAGAGACTCCTTAAGACCCCCTCTAAGAGCTAAGATTATAAATCACACAATTTTAAACTCTGGAAACTATTTAAATGTATTAAAATATCATAAGCTATATATGGAGATAGCATTATATATAATATGAGGAATAATTTGCTGATGTAACGATACCACAGTTACATGCAAGCGATCTGCTTCCCATTTAAAATGTCAAATGCGGGAAAAAGAAACATTAACTTCTAAACATCTTAATATTTTCAAACTATTGCTATCAGGAGTCACTTATAATAATTAGTCATTTTTAAGGATTTCAAACTTTTTAACACTCCACAATCCTTATCCTATAAGGAAACAGTAATAGCCTAATCATTCAAGTTTAGAAACATAAAAGAATGATTCTCCTCCTCTCTTGGTTAGCCCTGACCACCACTCTCAAACTTGAACATGTCATGTACCTTCTTCTGCATTCGTATTTTGGGACATGGAGGAGTGAAGTGGGGGAAGGAGGGAGGGGAGAAGCAGGAAGGAAGAGAGGATAAAATTATGGGCTAAGGCAAAAATAGAAAAGAGAAAAAGACTTATGAGCAATCAAGGGACACTGGCATTTCTATGAGAGGAGGACATTTTAGCAAATGGAACCTTTAAGTGAGAAAGAGAAAACACTCCAAAGTAGAAACTATGGAGAACATGCAGACAGTTTTTCTAGAATTCGAACTTCACAATACTTCTTCCCAATTTTTTTTTCCTCCATAGGAAAAATTCTCTAGTTGGAATTCATTCAGCCAATTCTGGTCAAGTGTAAGGATCAAAACGGAAATTTCCAAGGCTTTTACTGTTGTTCAACAAGGATATTTTGAGCAAAGTCCTGTTTGAGTGGAATAAATAATTTATTTTTTTCCTTATTCTTAGAGTATGGAAAAACATTGTACTTGGAGAAGGTCAAAAAGAACATCTTGTCATAATACAAGGCAAATACCAGATAAAATATGACCCTGGGTGTCTCAGTCAATTGAGCATCTGACCCTTGATTTCAGCTCAGGTCATGATCTCGTGGTTTGTGGGACTGAACCCCAGCTCGGGTTCTGTGCTGACAGCATGGTGCTGCTTGGGATTCTCTCTCTCCCTCTCTCTGCCTCTCCCCCACCATCCTCGTTTTCTCTCTCTCTCTCTCAAAAGTTAATAAACTTTAAAAATTTGATTCTGGATAATAGCACTCTCCATGGTTCTTTTACTGTCCACTGAAATGCCAAAGCTTACTTGGATATAGGATTGAATTTTTTTTTAAGCAAAAAGTCATTCTCAGCAGGAGCTCTAAACCCAAAGCGTTCTTGTGTGACAGCGACATAAGTCAGCAGCAGTGACTGTAACAGGAGGTTGTCCAGGAGCCTGGTCCCATGTTCCCTGAATACACATGCTGTGAGCAGACAGCCCATAGTTTTCTCACCTGTCTCACTCCTTTTTCCACAAGTGGTGGACAGACATACAGGACTCCTGGCTCTTGGGTGTCCTCCAAGAGAGACCAGTGAGATTCTTTATTTCTCTTCCGGCATACTTAATGAGCCAAATCCTTCAGAATTTAGTGAGTTACAGTAATAGTGCCTTTAGAAAACACTATCACACCTGTTCCCTAGCCTCCCCCTTAACACAAACAATAATGACTGGCTCTCCAGGGGTGCAAACAGTTTCCTGTTTTTCAATTCATACAAATAAATGTAATCAAAATGTTTAGCTTCTGTGCACCAAAGAGAGATAGCATCTTAGTATCAAGTATCTGCAAATGAAACATAAGGGTCAAGAAAATCCCTTAAATCTGTGTTCCTGGTATAGCCCCCATTGATGGTTAGTGATGAAAGAGACTATGAGATTTGCAACTTCCCATTTCATAGGAAGAAGTCAAGACAGAGAGAGGACTTATAGCTTTTCAAGATAGCAAGGACACCCAGTAGCAGACGTGGAGCTGCTTTGATCTCAGGCTTCCAGAACCCTTATCCAAGGCTGTTTAGTCACCAAATAGATCCATAATCTTCTATGTGAAACTCCTAGAGCTATGCGTGCTTACAGTGTATTTACTATAAACAAAACGCCCTCAGTAAAGGGTAAAGTCCTGTGATCAAACCCACCCATATCTCTTCAGTGAACATATGAAGAGTCACACTAAGGAGGATGAGACCCTATGGAGCCAATTGTTAGTTTGGTAAGATTTTGGCATCGTTAGGGAAACTATTAAGGAAAATTTTGTTCACCGTTTTTTAACTTTCAGAAATTGCAGATCAAAGATTGTGGTCGTATACAACTGTGCTTCTTTTGTAAGAAGGAAAAGAAAAATTCCTCAAGTATTTAAAAGCAGCACACCCATTACAGCACAATGATTAAGGGAAGTTCAAACATCTAAAGGCCTAATTAAAAGGTAGATTGATGCATCCCGCTTCCACAGATTCCAATTCAGGAGAGACCAGAGAATTTTCATGTCTAACCAGTTTCTGAAGATTTATTTTGTTCCTCGGCCCTTTTCTGGGTGATGATGCTTCTGGTCCCTGACACCACACTTTGAGAACCAATGGTTAAGAGCATGAGCATTACATGACAGACCTGGATTGTAAGCTACATTTCTTAGCTGTTGTATTTTCAGGAAAATGATATAATTCCTGCTGAGAAGTCCACTGAGAATCTTACTGAAGATTACTGACAAGTTACTTTTCTCTTGTTGCATTCAGGATTCCTTCTAGTCTGTGGCTTTTGACAGCTTGAGTATAATGCATCTCTTGGTGTGAGTCTCTGACTTCATCCTACTCGGAGTTCACTGAGTATCTTTTATTAGTATAACCATTCCCTCTGTCAGAGTTTGGTCATTTTCAGTCATTATTTCTTCAAATAATCTCCCCATGCCATTCTTTCTCTCTCTGGCTTCTCAGAATCCCATAATGCACACATGTGGTATACTCCACATGTCACTTAGGTTCTGCTCACTTTTCTTCATTCTTTTTTTCTTTTTGCTCCTCAGACTCAATAATTTCAAATGACTTGTCTTTAAATCCACTGTTTTTTTTCTTCCACCTTGTCAAGTCTATTGTTAAACATTTCTAGTGACTTTTTCAAATTAGTAATTGTATTTTGCAACTCCAGAATATTTGGTTCTTTTATCATTTCTATTTCTTTATTGATATTTTCATTTAGTTCACAAATCATTTTCCTCATTTTCTTGAGTTCTTTGAGTATATTGAAGAAAGTTGTATTAAAGTCTTTGTCTAGTAAGTCTAATGCCTGTGTTTACTCAGGGATGGTTTCTAAAGATTTATTTGATCCTCTGAATGGACCATGTTGTTCTGTTTCTTTGTATGCTTTGTAATTTTTTCTTAATTGAGCATTAAAAAACCCAGCCAGCTCTCTCAGTATTTGAAGACTGGATCCAGGCATGAGAAGAAGACATTCACTAATCACTCTAAGTGTGAGGACTTAACATTTCCTCAGGCCTTTTCTTGGCATGCCTCTTCCCTGGGCCTGTGTGTATGCTTTTTGTTTGTTTTCCTGAACCCCCATCTACCTGGCCGGTGTTAACGTCTCAATTTTCCTAAGAGTTGCACTCTTGTTTCCTCTTGGGGACTTAGCTGTTCTACTGTATTCTTCAGTAAATAATCTCTTGCTGTGGGCATCTGTGGGTCTACAGTCCCTTTGTGACTTTCATGAATCATACCTACTGCTTCCTGTGGTTCCTCTAGCCTGAAACTTAAGCTGTACTGCTTTTGGCTGTGTGAGCTTCTAGTTAGACAACACAGAGACCTGTCCTCAGGCAGCCCTCAGAGAGTTAGAACGCTGCAAATTCACTCCCCTCTGCTCTCTTTGCTTTGTGGAAGGAAACTGGAAACTAAGCGACCACTTCCCCCATACTACACCATGCCATGCCAGTGAGAGGTTGGGCAAGGGCGAATTAAATACCCCACAAGATGCCCCTGCTGTTTTGAATGTGGATTATTCTTGACTGGACATTCACTTGGTCGCTTAGATCTTTGACTGAGTTTTAGAGCTCCTATAAAAATATGTGAGCTACTCTTTACTTGTTTATTTAATGTTTGCATGGGAGTTGCCTATGGAAATGAGAGGGCCTGGAGTTTCCTAATTTTCCATCTTGCTGATGTCTTCATTGAGGCCTTAAGCCTCAGCTCCCTATAGCACTTACTTCAAAGGGCTGTTGAGATTACTTTTAAGATAAGCTTCCATCTAATCACTTACCTAAAAGGTCTAATAAAGTGTTTCTGGTAGGAATGTGAGAAAGCTGCACATAGACATAACTCTTATCCTTAATATAGGTACGGTCAGGTTTAATTTTAACACATTCATGCAAGGTGAAACAGCAAAGGAGTAAAGTACCTGTTCCTCTTTGGAACTATATCTCATACTCTCAAGTACATTCTTTGTTTGGTTCCCTGGTTTTCCACATTTTGGCCAAATACTGAGACTAGTTCTTCTATCCTTTCCAATGTGTGATTCATCTTCTGCTACTTTTTTCCTTCATGCCATTTTGATGAACATACATAATGACTCTTTTGCAAAGGATGTTAGCTATCTTTCTTGAAAACACATTTCATTGGTCTTGTACTGGGAAAACACTGCTAAGCCAGTGAGTTCCAAAGCTATCATTAAAGACCACCTTGGGATAATATAACCTGAGGGCAGGACATGGCAGTGAGGGGCATAACTTAGAGAAATTACCTGAGCCAGATGTCATAAGCATATTTCACAGAATTAGTGATCACCCGGTGTTCAAGAAGAAACCAGAAAGAAAACCAGGAACACTGGCTTTTTTGGCCTATTTTGGCCTAGTCTACCAAAACTGGATGCCTTCCCATATGAAACTATATTGACCAACCTCAAAGAGATACGAGTCAGATGACCCTGCATTAATCTCCCATACCCTGGAATAAGCAGGTAGTTCTGGCCAGTGTTTATCGTCCAGCTACCTGCAAGCTCAAAGAGTCAATGTCTTATGTAAGAATGAAGTCAGGAAAGAGAGGAGCTCATTAGTCCTCACAAGTGTCTCTGATCTAACGTTGTGTGAATTGCTTATCCACTACAGGAGCTAACTTGCCAAAGAATTCTCTAGTTCCCCTGGGAAAAACCCCTTCTCTCCTAACCAGGGCCTGCCTGGTTCTTCTTTTCCACTGCAGATCAACGCCCATCCTATTCCTTCTATTTTTCCTCCAAAAAATATGAAAGTTTCTATTTGAAATTCGAATCACATAATAGCTCTGCCTTGCTGAAAATACATCCAGATCACCTTGATTGGAGTTTTGGATGTGTAGTCTGAACTATTCAGTTATATATATATATACAGATAGATCTCTTGGCTCTCACCAAAAGATGGCTGCTAGTTTTGATTGTTTTACTAATTTACCTCTGATCACAAACCTTTTTTCTAAGTTTAGAGAGTGACCTTGTTAGACTCTATTGCATGTCAATAAATACAAAATCACATTTTTATCTTTAATAATTAAAAAAGCCAAAACATTGACATTTCTCTACAGAAATACTTCATAATTTCCATAAGTTACAAAGTTATATGTAACGCAAAACACACACACACACACACACACACACACATAGTGTATTCTCCTTATCATGTTATGCATGATTTGGTCAAGCAGTTACTACTTGAGGATTTACATATTCTAACATGCAGCTGGCCTTGCCACATTGCTATGGATGACTGAAAACCACAGGGGTAATGACTTCCCCTGCTCGTAATCAGATTTTCAGCAGCTAGAGTTGGGATTCTCATAAGCCACGGTTTTCTCACAGAATGAACAAAAGACCATGAGGCAGGCATCAAAACTTAACTAATTAGTGGAAACCAGATGACTCAAATAAAACTCATATTGGAAAGGATGGCACATGAAATTTCTTCTGGAAATAGATGAAACCTAAATCAATAAAGAATACTGGAAAAGATGGTTGCCTAATTAATTGTAAATTTCTTGGTAGGTGTATTAAGTGAGTCAGCAAGCACTTACTGGTATCTACAATGTGTCAATAACTATGCTAGATGTTGGGGAAATGCAGATGAAAATCCCAGTTCTATCCTTCAGGCTTACTCACTTGTCTGGCATGTGGAGGGTCTTCCACACTCTTCCTTGTACTGGAATTCAATACTTCTGTTATTGAAATAACACAGCACTAATGGTCACTGAGACACTCAGATCCTCAACTCCAGCTGTGCTCACAATTTATCATGTGTATCATTTAACTTTTTGATTCTCTCTGCTGATGTCATGTGGAATTACTCTGGCATAAAATGGAGGCTTTAGAATCAGAGACACCCGCTTTAAGATTCCACTTGTCCTGCGGGGCGCCTGGGGGCTCAGTTGGGTGAGCGTCCAACCTCAGTTCAGGTCATGTTCATGGGTTTGAGCCCCGCATAGGGCTCTGTGCTGACCGCTAGCTCAGAGCCTGGAGCCTGCTTCAGATTCTGTGTCTCTTTCTCCCTCCCTTGTTCATGCTTTGTCTCTGTCTCTCAAAAATAAATAAATGTGAAAAAAAAAAAGATTCCACTTGTCCTGGGAAAATTGCTTAGACAAGAGAGCCTCAGTTCTTCTTCATAAATAGAACTTGTGCACATGCCTAACAGGGTTGAAGTTAGAAGTACAACTACTAGTTAAGAGCTTGGGTTCTGGAGTCATACAGGCCTGGGCTTGAATCCTATTTCAGTAACTTGCCCCCAAGGTTACTCTGATGAGTTCAATTCCCCTATGCCTAATTCCCTATGTAAAAGGGGGGGAATATCATATCCATAGGATTGATGTAAGAAGTAAATGATAGCATACTGGATAGGAAGTGCTTAGCACAATGTCTAGAACATAGTGACAACACAGTAAACACCAGTTATTACTATTTGATCATTAAATGGCTTACTGTATTTTAAGCACTTAGTATACTTAAAATCAGTGCCTGTTCCACAGATGCCATTTTGTTTCCAAGACAGTTTATGACAGAAATGTCCAGCAGTGGGGCTGGCTGCCTCGGGACACGGTGCTGCTCTATCACTGGAGATGACCAGATGGACACTCCTGGATTTTGGTCAAGGCTGGGGAGATGGATCCTGTGTATTGGGAAGACCTCCAGCGAGATGAGTTCTTAGCTTCTTCTCAACTTTAGTTTTTCTCATTCTATGACTTGTATTTATCTCTGGTTAGAAAGGCTACTATTATGAACAGTAAGGTAACATACAAACTTTAAACAATTTTTATGAAGAGCCTATAAATTGGGAAATAGTCAAAAATTTGTCCAATACCTTTTCTTCAGGAAAAATAGAAATCCATCCACCTTCCTATTTCTCGTCTTCTAACAATTATAAAGAAAAGTGCAAATCCAAGTCATCTACTTCATCTCAAAGTAAACTGGTTCTCTTTAAAAATTTGTACGTCCTGTTCATTTTTTAATCTCAGGAAGCAAGAACCATGTCCTCTGTTGGCTCTGCTTCTGGTGATAATATTATGAACTAGGTCAGAAGTTAGTTTAAAGAAAAAAAGGGTCCATAAGAAGGAATCTCATTTCAAAAAAAAAAAAAAAACTTGGCCATGTTCCGTATTCAAAATAAACTCTTCTCTATTCTGGGGCAATCATGAGATGTTTCTGAGAAAAGTGTTATCATAAATACTAGCCAAGGAAATGTACCATGGAGAGAATAAGGGTCAAAAGCCTGACCACCTGACCATTATGACAATGACAGATCACTTTCCACCTGTGTCTCAGTGCCTCCGAACACGTGCTGTTAACGGGAATGAGGCCCTGGGCACCTGGTCAAGGAAACATCGACAAGTTCGCTTTCACTCATACTTTTATCTGCAGCTTGTAAAAGGGGCTTGGGAATGGGGATGTTGGAATACTCTTGAAAAGTGGCTGTCTAGAAGAAATCAAACATAAAAGGGAGTGACAGTTGCACTACCTAGGACAAAAGGATGTGTGTGCTCTGGGACTCTGAAGGACAGTGAGAGCAAAGAAACGGTGGTACCAAGCTGGCTTGGGCTAGAATGCACTCTTGTGCCCACATGAGAAAGGGGTCAGGGAGGTGATCCACAGAATAGGTGCGTGTTCTTCTACAGAGTAAGGATCCTTAAGTCCCACAGCGTTTCCTTTGTGCCGAAGAGGTTGGCTTTGTTTTTGTCCCAACCCCCCTGACTGTCACACCTGCCAGTAGGCACTGCCAAGGCCTGGACACTACTGGGCCAGTTCCCAAACAAGTGTGCTGAGAGGCAGAAAAAGAGAGCTTCCTGGCCAGATGGCCTTTATGCTTTGCTGGACAAGTTTTTAATGTTTGCATTTTAGTTTACCTGGAACTACTTCTATGTGTTGGCGAACCACAGAGTGGAATTATGGGATGCCTGCCATATGATGCACTGGTAAAGAAAAAGCTTTGTCTGTTGGTTTGTCTTTTAATAGTGGGAATGTTGCTTTTTTTCCCCCTTTTTTTAAAGTTTATTTATTTTGAGAGAGAGCACAAGCAGGGGAGTGACAGAGAGAGAGAGGGAGAGAGAGAGAGTCCCAAGCAGGCTCTGCATCACCAGCACAGAGCCCGACACAGGGCTCGATCCGCCACACCCTGAGATCATGACCTGAGCTGAGATCAGGAGTTGGGTGCTCCACTGACTGAGCCACCCAGGTGCCTGGAGAATGTTGCTTTTAATTAGAAAAATGAAGAAAATAGCATCTAGAAGGTCAAAGGGAAGGAGAGGATAACAAAAAGTACTATTTTCATCACAGAGTTAGGAGAGATTAAAAAGGAAATAACAGCTGGTCTTGGGACATCTTTGCAGGCGAGAGTGTGCGTGGGCAAGGCGGTCCTGCTGAGCCACGTGCCCTGGATGGCCCTGAACCAAGGAGAAGGTCGGGAGAACCCCTAGAATACACAAGTGTCCAGCCATAACTTGCTTGGAGTCACCAAGGGTTTCTAATATCACATACCAGTCAAAATTAAAAGAAAACTCACCTCAGGACAATACTGGATGCTTGCTTTTTATTTCACCCGAGAAAAAATTCCTCCAGCCTTAATATAACATCATTTTTAATATTCCCTCCTTCCCAATAAAAAGAGCATAACCCCAGCATAAAAGTAATCTTTCTGAAAAAGTCAGCTGACCCTCAGACTGATGACATGTAGTGTTTATATAGAATCACTATAAATATACATTGATGAGAATTCATACAAGTATGTGTCTATAGATGAGTGTGTATATATATGTATGTATATATGTATGTGCATATACATGCATGTGCATATAAAACTATATGGGTTTTAAGTACAAAAATTTAATATACCATTTTTTTCTGGTATTACATTGCAGGTAGTAATTCTTTTTATTTGAGTTCATGTTTAACAGTGAAACATGAAATAAAGCTCTACTATCTAACTTGTGGACAATTTCCCATGCACATTTTAAATATACACTTATACAAAGATCTATAGATGAAAATGGAAGCATTAAAGGTCACTAACGTGAAGAGAGCGGTGGGGGAGCAGGCAGGGGATTGGGGTACTGATGGGAACACACAACTTTCAGCAGTCCCTCGCAATGACGTCTGGGAAGGAGGCCACAGACAGATGAACATGAGGTCTGGGCACCAGTCATAAACCAAGCTGGGAAGAGAAAATTGGGAAGACTTGCAGAGAGAAAGCTTTCAAGGTCTGACCCTGGGAGGCAGGACAATATCAAGAGGCAGAAGCCAAGAATCATAAGACAAAAATAAACATACCTGGCATCAAACTATAGTCACTTAGATCTCTGTAAGGCGGGTCACTTGGGAAGGAGTTCTTGCCCCTGGTGGCCTGTTACAATCACCAGAGGAGCTTAAATAAAATCCTTGGGATTTAATTGATTGGGCAGCAGTTTGGTGGTAGTGGTTGTTCTCCAGATGATTCTAGTACATGGTTGAGAACCAGTTAAAAGGCTGCAGGAAAACTTCTCTCTCCTCAGAGATTCTCAAACTCATTTCTAGGTGAACCATGTTCCTTGCACTTCACAGACACAAAGTTTTTTTTAACAAGTTGAAGGTTTGTGGCACCTGTGCATTGAGTGACAACGTCCACTGGAGCCGCTTTTCCAAGAGCATTTTCTCCCATCGTGTCTCGGTGTCACAAGACAGTAACGCTCACAATATTTCAAACATTTTCATTATTATATTTGTTATGGTGATCCGTGATCAGTGGTTACAGCTCACTAAGAACCAGATGATTAGCATTTTTTAGCTGTATATATGGACACACACATGCACATATACATATGTGGTGGTTGTATTTTTTTTTTGAGAAAGAGAGAGAGTGTGAGCAGGAGTGAAAGTGGAGGAGTGGGAGAGTGAGAGAGAGCAAGAGAGAGAGAGAGAATCTTTTTTAAAAGTTTACTTATTTATTTTGAGAGAGAGCAAGAGTGCATGCAAGCAGAGGAGGGGCAGACATAGAGGGAGAAGGAGAAAGAATCCCAAGCAGGATCTGCATTATCAACCCTGATGTGGGGCTCGACCTCACAAACCATGAGACCATGACCTGAGCTGAAATCAAGAGTTGGCCGCTTAACCAACTGAGCCCCCCAGGTGCGCCAAAGAGAGAGAATCTTAAGTAGGCTCAACATGGAGCCCAGCTCTGGGTTCAATCCCACAACCCTGGGATCATGCCCTGAGCTGAAATCAAGGGTCACACACTCAGCTGACTTAGCCACCCAGGAGCCCCAGCAATGTATTTTTAATTAACAATATGTATATTGTTTCTTTACACATAGTGCTATTACACACTTCATAAAATACAGTATAGTGCAAACAGAACTTTTGACTTACTTTACAGTGTAATATTTGCTTTTATTAAAGGGGTCTGAAACCCAGCCTGCAATATCTCCAAGCCATGCCTGTATTTGCAAAGTACTTGGAGTTGGACAAAATACTCCAAAATCAAGTACTAAGAGTTTTCACTACAAATTATCGCTGTGGTTAGAAGGTAGCAAGACATTCTGCTCACCTAAATAACAGGATTGGCTGTGCAGTGTAAGGTGTTAGGAGCACAGAACACAGACATCATCATGACAAACGTCAATGACACAGAGCCCCCACAAGCCAGGCAGAAGATCCACAGAGTCCCTGGATTACTCCAGGAAGTGTCCACACTTACGCTGGGGAGGAAGCTGACTGCAGGCAGGTGCAGTTTTCATATGTCAGAGCCCAGACTTGATTGTGTGCCAGGCATTGCCACGTGCTCATGGCACAAATTATGCCATTTAATGGACTTTTGCTCAGTCTGCTCTGGCCATGCTGTCCTGCCACCAGTCCTCAAACATGCCAGGCATGTTCCTACCCTCCCCTTCCACCTGAAACTCTCTTCTTCCAGGAGCCTCACTCCTGCACATCTCATTCAAGGTGAGGGCTGCTGGAGTGAGCTGCCAGCAGCAGCCCCCCTTCCCCTACTGCCCTCACCTGTGGGTTCTCTCCTTTCTACTGCATGTAGCACTTTCTGCCATCTCTCTCCCCACTCATTATCTGTTTACCTGTCTCTCTATGCATATAATCACTTGTCTGTCTTCCCTCTAAAATGTAAGCTCCACTAGGGCAGCCCCCTTTTCCCTCTCTCTGTTGGTCTGTTTGTATATCTCTCTCTCCCTCCCCACTGAACAATGTCTAACCATCCCTGACATTTATTAAGTACCAAAAGATTTGGTAACACAACAGTAGGATGATGATGATGATGATGATGATGATGATGATGATGATGATGATGGTTTTGATGAACAAAAGTACCTTTCATGCTATAAAAGAAATGCTTTATTCTTTGCTCAGCAAAATGAAGACAAAACAGATAATGGAGGAAGGTGAAAAGATGGGGAAAGAAAAAAAACTTCACTGGCTCTTAAGGACACTGGTCTCATCACAGAATTGGGGGCTTTTTACTTCCTGGAAATATAAATGCTACACGTGTTGCTTGCAAAGCTGAAGCTGGGTGATTTATGTCTTATCATTGCCACTGCCATCTTTTAATTTAGTGTTCTTTGGTAGTTTCCAAGGGAGGCACCTGACAGTCACCTCGCTCCAATTCATCCAGAGGAATGTGACATTCCAAGGCTAACGACATCCTGGGATGTGGCTCAACACAGCGAGAAGGGCGCTCGTTGTCTGGAAGAGTGACTGTGCCTCCCTGACCCTCACCAAGAGTTCTTTGGATGATGAAAGGAATGCAGAGAGCTGGGTCCTGTTCCTGACAATGCCCAGAGCCCTTCTCCAGTGCTCTAGGTGCGTCCGACTACCTCCTCACCCAGAATCTGCATGCGAGCCTGTAAACTCGAAAATCCTTCCTCAGCAGGAAAGAGCACTAAAACATTTATTTTTGCTCCCAGTGTAACATTAGGGGGAAAATTACATTTTTACAAGGTTTCCACTCTTCCAGCACTAAAATATTTAAGTGAACTGCACTTAGGATCAGAACCTTCCAGATGGTCAGAAGATGATTATGGTGGGCAAGGAGGCAGCTGAGAATATAAAGAGGACTGGAGGGAACAAGAAGTCAAGTTGATAGATGCAGTGTGCCCAGGGCAGGATGCTGGGAAATCATGGTATTTTCAAAAAGGGTTAAGTACATCCTTACAGAGGCAGATCTCTGCACTTAAGCATTAAAATCCTTATCTTACCAGATGCATAAAATGGAAAATAAATCTGACACAGAGAGAAAAGGCACCATGAGCAACTTCAGGTTCGTCCTCTCCCGTCTCCACAGGATGATACGCCGCAGACACGTTTGCACAGGCCACCCTCCCCACTGCTCTCAGGAGATCCCAGAACAAACCCAAGATCTGGCAATCAATCTAGATAACATCAGATCTGGTCAGTAGAAAGTAAGATGGTTTAATGACCATGACCCACAGCAGTACATTTCCATTAAATCACTAACTTGGATGCTAAGGGAAAGCGGTTCAAATAACTCTTTTTGCTAAAAACCAAGTAAATTTGCAACTACATACTTAATGCTGATGTAACATTTACTAAGCATAAAGCTGGTAAACATCCCATGCACCTAAAAACTCCTCCCAAATCCTCCATAAAACAAGCCCACACTCTAGGTTATTGTTTTTCAAGTGCCTTCAGTGTTCTGAATTAACTTCCTTTGTACACCAACTTGCTCTAACTGGGAAGCAGGGACCCAAGTGATGGCCAGTGGGTTCCCTCCAGCCGGGAGAACAGTTCAGCCTGAGAGGTGTTTTGTTTTGTTTTGTTTTGTTTTTAATGATGGATTTGAATCCTTTCATGCTGCCATGCAGGAGCGCTGATCCCTGCAAACCACAGGGCCGGCTACAACTCACACACTTCCTCACACTGGGACTCCAACAAAGCCTCTTGTGTCCCAGAGTGACCAGAGTGACACAGAGATGACCCAAAGGATCCCCACAGCACCTGCACTTTGGGGAGCTGCTTCCTGACCTAACAAGCCTGCAGCTCTCAGACCCTCCTAGCAACTCTACTGAAATAACCTGAGAGCCAATTATAATCCAGAAAGTCTTATTATGTTATGGCCACATGGTGTTTCTGATCAGAAATTAAGTCATCTATGTTATATGGTTCATGCCTTGCTTTTAGAAAAGGGTTTCCTGGGAAGGACTTTTTACTGGTTTCTGAAAGTCAATCTGTTAAGTATTTGCAAACTAAAGGTACGAGTGCAGTAGCTCAAAAATTGTTGATCCCTTGGGTGGAAACATGGGGTTGACGGGAGTCCTAAGAACTAAGGATGGATTCCCAGCTTGACAGCTGCCTTGATTGTGTGTGGATAAGTTACTTGATGTAGCCTAATCAAAGCAGGAAAGGTACTGCTTATTTAAAGTTCTTGACTATCACTGCCCCCCCAGTTTGTTCTCAGCGTTCAAAGGTCTCTCATGATTTGCCTCACTCCGTCTCCCCAACTCTTTCCCCCCGCTTTCCCCTTCCCATGGTTATGGAGAGGGGCACTTGTGGTGAAGAGCACTGGGTGTCATATGGAAACGAACTTGGTAATAAACAATAAAAAGAAATAAAGTTCTTGATACACACCGACGTCAATTTAATGTTAGATCCTTCCCATCTCATCTTCTGGCTTGGTGAAAAGCAACTACAAAGTACTGCCCATTCTCTGCCTGAAATTTTGCACTATTTAAAAAATAATTTTCTTTAATTAATTTATTTATTTTGAGGGGAGAGAGAGAGATCCAGAGCAAGGGAGAGGGGCAGAGGGGGGTGGGCGGAGAGAGAGAGAATTTCAAGCAGGCTCTGTATTCAGCGTGGAGCCCAACGTGGGGCTCAATCCCACAACTTTGGGATTGTGACGTGAACCAAAACCAAGAGTCAGACCCTCAAACAACTGAGCCATCCAGGTCCCTTGAAACTTCTCACTATTAAATAATTACCATTTTCTTATATTCTACTTAATCATTAGATCTGTCTCTCTGCCTTATCTACAAGTTGTTAAGCTATGTATTTCTTTGGGTAAGTGAATCAAATACTCTTTTAACAATATAATATAAATTAGATTTCTTTAGTATATCATTTCAAACTTAACTACAGTGAGCTGTATAATGCCTTGTGTTAATATTGGCACAACATGATGCTCTAACGATCTCTCCGAGTTTGTTAGTTTTTTTTTTATATTTTATAATATTTTATTTTTTTCCCATAATATTTTATTGTCAAATTGTTTTCCATACAACACTCAGTGCTCTTCCCCTTAAGTGCCCTCCACCATCACCACCACCTCTTTTCCGCCCTCCCCCTTCCCCCTCAACCCTCAGGTCATTCTCAGCATTCAATAGTCTCTCAAGTT